>NW_024609882.1:102281276-102573495 GCF_016920785.2 Ixodes scapularis
CCTACAAGCAAAGCCCAGCTAGACGCGCCTTGCTGATTCAGAACAGGATGCCCCCGACCTTCTTTTTTTTTTTTTTCGAAGTAGACCCTTCCCGCCTGAATAGCTGACCTTGTTTTCCGGATATTGGGGAGGAGGACAGAGCGTGACGCCCCAAGTGACGGGTGGGGACAACAAATACAATAATGACTCAGCGCTCGGCCGACATAACCGAACGCAACGTCAGCGTTCGGCTGAAGTTCGTGTTCTCCGGTGGGGGGGAGGAAGGGCTCTTTTGTTTCCACTACGGCCTGCATGAACAATGCAGCATGCACGGTCCCAGCTCAGCACAAAAGCCGAAGTGGGTCAAGCTCGCATTCTCTGAGGATAGATCCGGCACTTAACGTCGCTTTGTCGATTGTTAGTATTTTTTACATTAAACTGTGCTCCGCGCTCTATTGTAGAAGATGACATGGACATGCTCATAAGCCTGTCGGCATGTGCACAGGCCTTGCGTTGAGTAAGTACCGAGGTGCGGGGAAACAAACGGGTCAGAGCGCCCCATAGTTTCCCCCGCGAGCGCCTATCCAGAGATCTGCCCGTGCCTAGATCTGGGGACAACGCCAGCGTAGGGAAAACCGCTCGTAGGGAATCCGTTCGCGTAGTGGTGATGATGATGATAGCGTCACGTATGGCTCGCACACTGGCTCGCTGGCCTCGCCGTTTTCAACGGTTCTCAGTTTGAACTTCGGATGTGGTTGCTGGTTGCTCCGTAGCTTTTGTGCATGCTAGCGGCATAACGCCGACCCAGATAAGTACAAGTGCATGATTTGTGACATGTGCTTCAAGCAAATCTACAACTTAAAGAGGCACCTAAAGGAGGTTCACGGGGACGCTGACACGAGCTGGATCACACTGTCCGCTGCCGCCTTGCATGCGATCTGTGTCCAACAGCTTGATGCGCCACTTTGAAGCGAAACACGGGATCGTCGCGAGGCGTGACAAGTTAAAGTTCAATTTGTTAAAAGGTAAGTGCGCTCGCTTAGTTTTCTACCTTTTCTACAGAAGAAAAATCAATAACAATGCCTACCACTGTTACAAAATACGGTGTGGGCCTAGAGCAGAAAAGATATAATTCAAGCTCTCGTTTAAAGACTAAAAAATCTGAAAAGAGACGACAATTCATTACCACAAATTTGCATCCGCACCCATGGTGACTATTGCGATTGCACAGAGGGATAAAATACACTCGTCCTCTAATAGCACGAGCTGCCACATGAAATCCCAGCATATGTTGTCGTATCGGAAATTCATTAAAAGTGTATTGTTGGGCCAGTTTGGTCATCTCGAAAACATTGCAAAAAAAGAGGATAAGAACAGAAATGGCAACAAGCGTTACCATCCAGTATCGACTGACTGTTTAATGCGTGCTAAGAGAAGTACGAGAAGAAAGTCGGTTTGTTAATTTTTTTTTTCTTTCCTTTTCTCTTTTAAAAGGTTGTTCATCTTTCTAGAGCATCAAAATGCAACACTGCCTTTCTTTGAATCTCAGAGTAACACATTCTTTTCGATAGTGCCGCTTGTCCTGTTCCTCTCGTCTTTCGTGCAAATTGTTTTCGAGATGCTTAAAGGGATACTACAACGAAATTTCGGCGCTCATTTCTTTGGTCTATATGTGTTCAAAAGAGCAATATCACATGGAACATACCAATATCTTAAAAAAGTCTAGAAAAGGAATTTTAAAACAAACTAAACGATTAGCAAAGAGCACCTGGTGGATGTCACTAACGCCTCGTTTGTAATGCTCGTCTAGGAACCTTGACAGCTAGTGACGGAGGTTGTCTCGTCTCCGCGGCCACGACGAGAGAAGGGGGAAAGGAGGAACTCCCCTCTTCCCGAGAATCCCTTTTGTGTGTCGCAGAAGTCGCTATTGTCCCCCTAGAAGATTATAGAAGATTAACCCGTCACTCAAAATTCGTACAAAAGCAGCCGCTTCGGTGGCTCGAACGACTAGGCCATCCTCTCGACGTCAGCCTCGCCGTAGCTTTGCTTGTCTTGAGACGACCTACGTCACGATTGCGTTGGATGTCACGTGCTCTAAGCTGGGCCTTCTCCGAGCGCTTGCCAGAGTGGGCCGTTTATAACGAAAAATACAGCCACCAGGATCAAAATACAAACGTGCGATTGTCATTTACGGATATTGTGGATCATATTCAACCTATTTTTGAACATGACGGGAATATTTCAAATTTCGTTGAAGTATCCCTTTAAAACTTGCTGTGCGGTACGAGTTTATTCTTTCGTTCCCCTCTGAAAAGTGCTTTCAAAGTGGTAGTTTATGACGTCGTATACAGAGCTCTTTTGTTCTGCAGGTGCACGGTCCTCAAAAAGCTTGCGCACCAACTGGACTGATCAAAGCTATGCAACTCAGAGTATACTCCTGGAGAAGTGGCAATCGGTTCATTGCGTGACGTTTCATCGACAGCTCAGATTACGTTTTTTTCTGTAATAAGCTGCATGAGACTGTCACTGCGACAGTCTCATGCAGTGTCGGTAAGGTGGGTTAACATTTTTGTAATGAGCCCACCTTACCGACAGGCAGGCAGGCAGGCGGGTGGGTGGGTGGGTTAATGCATACCCCAGTGATACACGCAAGACGAAATGTCCCTACAGCGTGCAATTCGCATAACAAGCATCAATGAAACGATTGTGTTGACGAAACGTGTGTTCATGAAAAGTTGTCTACGAAACATAATTTTATGAAGCGAGTTTCGATGAAATGAAAGGGACCCTTTATGGAGTGGCATGCGCTGTGTAGCCGAAAACCCATATTTGACGTCATAAACGGTGAATGTGAAACATGGATATCTTGCGTTTGCCAACAATTTTGCACCAAATAATTGTCATATTTGGATTCATGGGGTAAAACCAGGCAAGAATTGACCTCCAACTATATTTTTAGGAACCACTTCAGCTTTCTTTAAGCCATGTTACTTTACAAGCATGACTTTCACATCAGGACATCAACAGGATCGCCTCCTAAAGCACACCTGTGCATGGGAATAGCCATACTTCCAGTGTATATACCTTATAACGTCCTGAAGGAGTATTTTACCACATGCAATTCATTTAGCACTGAATTGTTTGTGCGGTAACATACTTCCTTGTTACGTTAGGTCGAGAAAGAGTTGAATGAATGTCCGAGCCCTTTTTAAGATAAAATAGAATGTCAATTTTTATTCCTCGAGCCAACACTTGTTCTCGTGCATTGACGCTAAAGCTTGTGGATAGTGTTGCAAGTTGCACCAGGGAACGGTGACACGATAGCGGGAGGCACTCACTTGATCGAATGACGTTTTAGCGAACGCCCACGTTTCATCGAACGACACTTTAGCGAATAGTCAGACGCCGCGAAGCGGCGTTTTCGGGTGGGCCAAGTGAGTTCATATTTTTGTAATGAGTTGCCGTAGACTGTCGCCGCGAAGCGGCGTAAAGCGCAGCGCGACGGATGGGTTAACGCGCGCCCCCGTTATTCGCTAAAACGACCATTCGCTCAAATGTCGCCTTTCGCTAAAATGTCATTCGCTCTTCTGATATGGACCCCACGATAGCAGGGTAGAACAAGAGGTTTAATATGGCGATCGGCTCAGAGCCAGGTACGTTCTAGCCACGGGCGCAAGGCACGAGTTCATGCGCACGAGCCGCGGAGCTCTATTGGCTCTATCTGCTCGGCTGCTCAGTGTAGCCAACATCTCCCCCACACAGAAGAGTCAAAGTCTCAGGGGAGCCTTGACGCATCGGCCACTTCTCGTTTGTGAATGAAGATTGCCTTCACATTCTATACGTGGCTCTTGAGCATCTCCGCTCTCAACGACTTCCGCATCCCACTTCTGACACCATGTTGCAAGTTGCGCCAGGAAAGGTGACACGATAGCAAGGTAGAAGAAGAGGCGATCGGCTCAGAGCCGGGTACGTTCTAGCCACGGGCGCAAGGCACGAGTTCATGCGCACGAGCCGCGGAGCTCTATCTGCTCGGCTGCTCAGTGTAAGCTTAAAGGAGCGATGCAACAATTTTTGTACTGTGCACAAATACCGCTTAAATCGGATCCCTAACGTTAATGACCTATGAAACACGCGTTCGTTTTTCACCCCACGCAATAGAAGTCCCAGAAAAAAATTTAAGAAAAACGAGCGGCGTTCACCCCCTCAACTCGCAGCCAGAACAAGCGGCCACGTGATCTGGAGCCGATTATATGCCGCCAGTGTTGATCATAGCCACGCGCAGGGGTTGGCAAAGCGCAGGACACGCGCTGAGTTCCAGACATTGTTATGGCTCGGCTGTTGTCGTCGTTGCAGCGATTGGACACGGGTCACAACCCGAATGCTTCTCGAGCTAGCAATTGTCACGAGCCCAAGTCGAGTGCCCACGCAATGCTCGGGTCCAATCTATGAACCGCATTCAAATATCGTCACTTGGGTGTACTGGGATCCCCGAGTTACGTCATCAAATTTTGCAAAGGAGAGATTGAATGAAAATGATCGCTTTTGTCCTTGAAATTACACCACAACAAAGGAGTTTCTTGGCCAATGGTGTTGCGTGTGAGTATCCTTGAGTCCGAGGTGTGCCAGTAAGCTAGTGTAGAGAGAAAAACATTCCAATTGAATATCGTTGCACAGCTCCTTTAAGCACATAACCTTAAGCACATAAGCTTAAGCACAAACCTAGCACACCTGATTGTAGCGGCTTTGGCCGTTGCCACAGGTATGTATGATGGGAGTATGGCTACCTGGGGAGTGAAGCAGAGGGGTCATAGTGTTACCCTAATATCCCGAGAGATAGCCCACCTAAAATCAATAAAAAAATGGCTCAAATTAAGGAGTGGGCTCACTTGCAGTGTGAAGCAATAATGGCTCTACTTGCCAGGCGGCAATGGTTCATTATATCTTGTCATAGCTAACTCGACACAATAACTAGACACGTTATATCCCCAATAGCTAACTAAAAGAAAAAAAAGCAAATGAAGCCAAAAACTGGGGTGGCTTACCTTTCGAGGCTGGGGCATCTCTCAGAATTTTATGGTAAGCATATATCTAACGTCTACAGTTTACATGCTACCAACACACTGGGGTTTTTTAGCTGCTCTTGTGACTGCCACTATAATGAGACTTGACTCTTTTCTAGGGGTGTATGAATACTTTAATATCGGAATACAAATAAAATAGTAAGCTCTCGGATAAATCGATTCGCGAATAAAATTCTTAGTGTTTGGTTAACCATAGATTTAAAATGTTCTGTGAAAGATGCGCGGTCGACATGGAGCCAAAGAAACTTGTGCTCCCTCTCCATTGTAGTGCGCACTTGCATTGAACTTATGAATATGCAAAACATATTTTGGTTTGTGTTTTTTTTTTTTTTGTCCTCCCGTCACTCACATAGCAGGTGCACTTGCAAACACTACACATGTGGGGTGCAGTGAACCTGTTCTTGCAGGCCGTAGTGTTTAGGAGTGCACCTCCTATGTGGGCATTGGGAGCACAAAAAAACCATAGACTGCATGCTACAGCTAAAAGTCTGATTGGGATGTACATTTAGTGAAACAAACATGAAGATGTTTTAAAGCAGGGGGTATATGATGTGACTGAGATACCACTCTTAATTCAGGCCATTTCATTTTAAGCTTTCTTTCTTCTCTGCCTGCCAGAATTCAGTGACTGGAGGGAGGCTAAGGATGGCAGAGAGCATGTTCGCTTCATTCTCCACGACGGACCCAAGGGACGAGATGAGGGTGTCCTGAAAAGGTATTACTACTGCCACCGCTCTGGATCATTTCAGAGCAAGAGGTAAATGACAACTGAGAACCCAGGGCACTTGTAAGATTAATGTGCAATGCTTAGCCACAATTCAAGCTACAGAGAAAGATGGCAAGGTGACAGTAGAGTACCAGGCAGAACACTACGGCCACCCGAAGGAACTGAAGCACCAGCGCCTCTTTACGACTGAGAAGGAGGCTTTAGCTGATAAACTAAAGCAAAGCATCCCCGCCCGTAAAGATCTGGTAGACGCACATTCTTCTGCTGGCAGTGAGATGGGCAGGCTACATTTGCTCTCAATGAAAGACATTGGCAACATCTCCGTCGAGCATGAAATTCTGACGAAAGAGCTACGGCACTGAACAAAGTCAGATTCCCCAGTCCTGTACTGACATGGAGGAAGGAAAACAAAAAGAGAGCTTTGAGCTTGCCCTGATGACTGTCCCTCAGAAAGAACGCCTCACAAAGCTTGGCCCCAAGTTTCTGTGCATTAACTACACTCATAATATAAATGGCCACAATCTGCAACTGAAGACTCATGACAGCTGCAGAAGATCAGTCAGGCATGCCATGCACATATTTGATCTCAAGGTAACTAGACACCAAGGCTATGAAACACTCCTTAAGGCCATAAAGGTAATGCATGGGAGGAAGTGATGGGCTGTGCCCAACATTGGATGCTCTGCTCGTGGCATGTAAGCCACAACTGGGCTCTGAAGTTGCAGTCAGTCCAAGATATAAGCAAACCCGTGACAGTCTTTGCGACGAGTTGTGGGCGCTGAGAAATTGCAAAGATGAGGGTCAATTCCAACGACCTCCAACAGGCCTCCCGTGTCAGAAACTAAGTGAAGAGGCTGATCCAAAACTAATTCAACAAGTACAGGAGTTTCTTCAGTACTTTGGGCACTACCATGGTGGCAGAGCCTAACAGTGGGCGCTCTGCTTCAGAAAGGGCATTCCTTTTAATACTACCAACCACTTGGAGGCATTGTACAAGGACCTGAAGTCACGCTAATGCATGGAACTCGCAACCAGAGGCTTGACAAGCTGTTGATGATCCTCTTCGAACTGAGCCGTGACCGGCTCTACGAGCGTCCCAAGTCGCTCGTAAAAGGAAAAACGAATCGGCATGATGCAGCCCTTTTTCGGAGGCACCAGGAGGGGATGAAAATTCCAGCATCAGATGTAGAACAGCTGCAAAATGGCAATGGCTGGCTTGTAAAGTCTCAGTCCCAGACAGAGAGAAGCTACCATGTTGAGAAGGGCGACCCCCGCCAGAGTTGCGTGCTTCGTTGCAGGGACTGTGACATCTTTATCGACAGTTACAAGTGCACTTGCAATGACAGCCTGATTTCATCATCAATGTGCAAGCATATTCCCGCAGTAGCTTACCTGGGGATCCATGTGACGACCGTGGAGGAGGCCGACACTGAGCCAGGTGTAGAAATGCCATCAACAACACGTGAAGAAACAGGCTTTACGTTAGATGATGAGCCACAGTCCCTCTTGGATGACATTCGGCAGGGTATTGAGGTAGGGATGGAGAAGACTCAACCAAATTCAGAGGACAACATATGTTCAACAATAAGTGGACTGAACAAGTCCCTCTCCAGGAAGAAATTGACAAGCTCTTCAAGCTCCCTGGTGTTGAAATACCGTACCAAGGCCCAAGATGTACTTGACTCTGTTCATGATGAGACTTCTCCAAAACCTGGGGTAATCCCTCACAACAAAAAGATGGAAAAACAACCACGGTACTTTCCCCCCCAAAAAACGCCCTGGTTCTGGTCCCATGCATGGCAAACCTCCCACCAGCTTGGAGCAGCAGCACATCATGTAGGGCCTTGTAGCCAGGTGAGTTCCTACAGAAGGAGCAGCATCCGCTCAGCTCCATGTGGATGTTCCGAGCATGTCTGTGCTGGCCCTCAAGGAGCATGACTACTTTGCAAATCAGTAGTCGTGACAATTGGACTCCAAAAAGGGGCAGTATTCTTCTTGCAAAAAGCAATGGCGTGTTGGACAGCTTGGATTTCTTTCCACTTTGGAGAATGTCACGAGAGGCTCGAGCTAAAGGCAAGAGGGGCATCTCTTACCATCCTCCAACAGGTTACGTTAGGCGAGGCATTATATGCTGACCTTAATCGTAACGCTTTTTTAACAACCAGGGATTGGCAATTTTATTTAAGTTGATCCGGAACGGTTGTCTCTAAATTAACGGGCAACCATAGTGCCTCGAAATGCTCGTTTATAAGCATGCCCCTCGCTGAAGCCGGCACTTTTTTTTTAGATAGTATTACTGCACGAGAATGTGCAGCTTTTTCCGCTTTGGAGAATGTCTAGAGGTGCTCGAGCTCGCCATTCTCCAACAGGTGGCTTATGTTATCAGCTGGTCTTAAAGGCCACGGTCCCACTGAATGTGGCAGTTTAGCTACTTTTTGGCAGGTCATTACTCATCTCCTTTTAAATACTGTTTTGTGGGATCGATGTCATTCGAAAGGCAATGCAATCCTCTTTCATTTGATATTATGTATGTGTTGGGTTTTACTGTCCATGCGCGTTTGTAGTGTTGCGAATATGATGTCGCGGACCCTCACTTGCTCCGCTAGTTCATGTTTTATGAACGATCTATTAAAGATAGCATGGTTCCAATATAGCAGTTTTGTTAATATGATGTCGGAGCAGAATGTAACGATACACTTTTTTGGTATTTGCATTACTTTGTTTTTTTCATCCCTCCGAATATTGCCCTAAAATTGACATTTTTCAGCGCAAATATGTTTTTAATGACAAGCTCTAGGGCAATGAAATTAGCTACAGATGTAGTGCTTATAATTGGTAATATGCAGAAAAAAATTTATTGTTGTGCAAAATTTTTTTGTTTAGATATTTTATATCAAACGTAGCACTTTTTTGTGCTTCGAGTCATGGTACTTCAAATGCCGGTGAGGAAATAATTAAACTATGATAAAACCTTTTATAACATTTAGAGCTACAATGGTTCCCCAAAAGGTGGACGGTGGCTTTTTTTCATTTTCAAAGTCATAACGCTCCAGGAGCCCTTCAAACTTACCTATTTTTGACGCATATCTTGTTTGGACATCGAACAGATTTATTGGCATCTAATAACATTTATTCGTTGGAATAGATATACATTGCGATGTATTACATTTTCACAATGATTTTGCTTTGGTTTCTTAATAGGTGTAGAGCTTATCTAATTTTAAAAACATTAAAACACTATTTGGGTGTTTTGTTGCGCTACCTGGCGGATGGCAGACAAACTGCTGATTTCTAGTGTTCAAACAATTTCCGAGGGCGGCGTTGGCGTCTGTATCATCATCAATCTGCGTGTCTTTTTACCTTCACATTTAAAAAATATATTGGAAGATTTACTATCGATAAATGAATGGTTTAAGTACTGGGTCAGGTTAATAAATCTAAGACAAATAATTACACACGCGTAGCGTGATATAATGTGTTCATTATTCGATATGATTGAAATCAATAAACAATTAAGACGAAGAGGAAAATAATACACCCGAGTTCAGTTCATGCCTAGAGTCACTAAATGAGCTTTAAACTATCGGCTACTCCGTTCCCGAAAATTGTTTTGGGCGCCGCCATTTTGGGTCTTGTTCAGAGCAAACGCAACTGCCGATCGTCATGATCCTAAAGTACGACTTCCTCACCGTTAGATGCGGTGCTAGGAAGCTGATGCAATATTGCAGTGCTCTGTCGCGGGCTGTTTAAACATTTGTGGGGGACGGAAGAGCGTTTCCTGTGATTTTAGATGAAGCTTCAGGTAACTGGCAACCATGATTTTAAGCCACAATATGGCCAAGTGTCGTTACTCTGAACCGTAGCTAATTTACTGGCACAAGCGGGAACAATGAGGAAGAGGCAGGTGTCAAAAGGTAGTTAGTGGCTTGTGGAATCCACGGGGCTTACGTCATGGCCCCTCCAGGTATTACAAGCCTCTTGAACAAGAGCATGAATAGTGTCATTAAATAAGCTACGCGTCAAAGTAGCGACACTTGGCCATATTGTGGCTTATAATCGTGGTTGCCAGTTATTCGAAGCTTTACCTGAAATCGGAAGAAACGCTTCTCCGTCCTCCATTTTAAACAGTGTGCGACAAAGCAAAGCAACATTACGTGAGCTTCCTAACACCGAATATAATGCTGAGGATGTTGCACTTTTGAATCATGATGATCGGCAGTTGCGCCTGCTCTGCACAAGCACCAAAATGGCGGCGTTCACAACACTGTCGGGGAAGAGAGTGCCGATACTCTAAGCGCAGCTAATTTATTTGCTCTAGTTCCCGCGAAACTCCTTTTCCCTGACTGAAACTGAAAGTAAATATGCATAATACACCATTATTATAGCTTATTTAGTTATAACCAAATACACATAATGAGAGGAGGAAGCGGCCGGGTAGGAGGAACGCGGGTTTTATGTGCGACCGTTCTAACCGTCTCAAAAAAGAGAACGCGCGAGCTTGCGCTGGTTTAAAAAAAGGCATCCAAAGAAAAGAGGCGGCACGCTGTGCTCTTTCTTATTATGCTTCTAATTGGAAATTGTGTGTATATTTATACAGCCGGAAGTTAGTCCGCCTTAGTGGGCGTCTGACTCTCAGCTGTAGATGAGCAATTTAGCCAGTGCGGTACAACCGTAAACCTGGGGTCTTTAACGTGCACCACACAGTAGTGATACACGACCGCACGCCGGTACGATGCTCTTCCAGATCGAAACGGGCAGGGGCGGGGTGGCTTCTGCAGCGCAAGCTTTCGCTCCAAGCGCTCCGAGCTGGCGTGCGCTAGACCATGCACTCGGCCACCGACCCCCCCCCCCCCCCCCCCCCCTTGTGCGTCTAATTTATATACAGGTATAAGTATTTGAAGATCGACGATGGACGTCGATCGTCTCGAGGTAATGTAACGTAATAACATTATATAAATAATAAACTTGTTGAAGGACTGAACGACTCAATTTTTCAATTCTTGGATTGTAATATGGCGGTAGGCTATTGTACTTACTGTTGATGAAGAGCAATATGAGGGGACGTGGTAATGATTAAATGATGAGGCTCTATAAGGACGACGACATTAGTGGGTGTCGAACCACAACGTGCAGTGCCAGACTTCTTTCAAGTATCGTGTACCCAAAGACTTTCTTCACCCGCAACAGAATATGGTAGAATCAATGAGGATGCTGCTTTACAGCTGTACGTGGAACAGGAAAATTGCACTGTGCAGAAGTGCGGCCTATTCGTTAATAGGAGGGGCGGATTTCTAGCAGCATTCCCTGATTGACTACTTGGAACAAATGGCTTTGTTGACGTAAAGTGTCCCCGTTCCAAACGATTCTTGAAGCATACTTGAACCGCAAAGGAGTATGAGGCGAAAAATAAGAAAAAGGAGCCTGGTGTGAAAGGTCCAAATCACCACCTTAGCTTCTACTATCAAATACAAGGGCAGTTACACAATACACAAAGAGAGTTTTGTGATTTAGTTATATTTACACTCAAGGGCATTGATATCCAACGTATTCAGAGAGATGACACCTTCTGGTCAACCAACATAGAGCCTTTTCTACTCAAGTTTTACATGGAAGGCCCGACCTCCGCTGAAATTCCTTACGTAGATGAGTTGTCCGACCGAATAAACTGTGATTACTCCCAATTTGGGAATCTCTCGATCTTCGTTCGTAAGCCATAGTATCATGAGGTTGAGGGGTGTGGCTCTTCGCCCGCCGAATATCGCTTCGGCGGGTGTTTTTACCGTGTAAGATGAGACCGTCGCGTGCTGCTGGAACAACAACCTGGCGATTCTTCACTGAACGGCTTCTTCCGTAAGCTTCAAAAGGGCTTTTTTTTTTCGCACATCATCTGTTCTGCATGCCCGTTAGTTGCAGGATGGTATGGTGCACTAATGTGATGCCTGATGCCGGTTTTTTTTTTTCTTCAAAAACTTGTTCATTTTGTTTGAAGCAAGATTTGGCGCGTTATCAGAGAAAAGTATTTTCGGTAGGGCAAAAGTAGGTAAAAGAGACCGTAGAACGTCAATGACGTGTTTGGACGTCGTGGCAGGCATCGTGTAAACTTCCAGCCACTTACGCATCGCCCATTACTCCGCAGTTGCGGATACGTTTCGCCACCCACCGATTGAATAGTGGATCGTTTTCAGTTACTGTTCATGATCGCGTTGGACTCAAGGAAGACTTCGAGTCTTTCCAGAAAGTTAGCCCAGGTGCCAGGACTTTTGTCCAAAGTGGTAAGTGTTCGAAACGTCGACAACGTCGGTAGCCACGTGTTGTGCTTGACACTGAACACTTACCATTCGCTGAGAAGAAACTTGCTTGTTCGTCTGCCACGAGTCGTCCGATATCAGGTCATCACCGCAACACCATCTCCCGACAAAAACGCATGTCCATAGAGAGCAATCACGTAAACTTATAAATTCCCGAACGCTCATAACTTGCCGTCGCTAAACGCCGTTCATTCATAGCGTCATCATTGCAAATAAACGTCTTCCTATTTCTTCTGATGGTTTTCATCATATTCCTCCTAAGCTGTACTTACAACATTATTTGTTCGGTACTTCCGAAAATATTGCAACGGCGTTTGTTTTCTGGGAACCTATAATGTAACAACCTTTACAACATCTTCTGGACCCCGTGAAACACAATATTTCGTGACGTTATTTTAATCGTCATTAAAATGGTGAGGTAAATACCGTAAATCACGAAGCAGCTCACTCGACGTCCGCTTCCACTGGTTTCTTGGAAGATTGAGTCTACTGAGCGTGCATTTCTGCAGAAGAAATTTTCATTGATAGAATATTAACACGTCAATCAACATTTGATTCCTTCTTGGTAAGATTTATTGCGAAAGTCCGTTACAAACGCCGAACCGCATCGCCCTATATCAGAGAACAATTTATACCCAGCCTGACATTCTCGCATACATCCGTTTGCTGGGCCACGCTACTTGAGCTAGCTGAGCACAGCTGGCAGCGGCGCGAGCAAGGCCACGAGGGGAACGTGATGGTGCTCGAGCCATCCCACTGTGAACCAATGTTTCGGCCACCCCACGGGTGCGTGTCGCCATCTATTGGTTGAACTAACGCCTTGTTCAAGATGGCTGCCGTGGGACCGCAGCCTTAATGGCCAGAGCTTGCCAATTTAATTTCAAATTTATGCAGACAGGTTACCTCTAAGTTAATGTGTAACCACAATACCTCAAGTTGCCTGTTACATGCTTATTTTTTTATTTTGCATACTGCTGCACGAGAATGTGAAAGTTGCAGTTCCCGCGACATACCAAATTATTTTAGTATGTGACTTATATGCTTTAGGATATAATCATTTACTTGCTAATAAGTGCCTATAATCACCGTTTCATTGTTTTGTGAGCCAAGAGGGAGTGACCACTGGCGACCACAAGCATGAGGATCTGCTATAGGAAGCATAATCATGTAAGTCATCCCTGTGTGCACGGGATAGTTTTTAACGGGCTAGGTGAGATTCAATTGCCAGCATTTTAAAAAGCGATAACTCAGAGGAGAGTAAAAGTACAAGCAAGCTGGTGATTTGCAGACGAAAAACTGAAACACCAGAAGGAAAAAGGACACGAAAAAAAGGATGACACACACACACCGTCTCGAACACAGCTGAAGGTTTATTCTAAAACCACACCCTTTTATAACGGTACAGCACAGTCAACGCCAAGAACCCTCACACCAAGTCACACACCCAGACTGTCAGCAAGAGCAAACAAAAGAAATGCACTCGACGCTTCCATACGTGCCAAGGTCAAGCAACTGACAAAAAAAAAATTGCATTGGTCAAAAAGTTTGTACTTGCTTGTGAATCACCATCGACGAGACACTTACACAATTACCAGCAGAATCAATACTAAGAGTTTCTTCTACCACGCGTTTGAACTGATCTCGCTCGGCTTATCACCGTGGTGGCCATCCAATTCGGATGACAACTGTTGCAAACTTGTAAATGTACTACAGTTTCTGAATTTGGGGATTGCAGGAGGACACACCTTTTGTGCTCCATGATTTGCTCATTAACATAACATCCAGTTTAAAGGGGTAGTGAAACGAAATTTCAGCGCCGATCTTGTTGCATAAATATGGGCTAGGGACAGGCACCACCTCGGAAATATAAATATTGCGCTGTAAAACGCAGAAGAACTAATTTTAAACATAATTAAACGATTTCAAATTCTCATCTGGTGGATGGGGGGAAGTTCTCGTGACATCACTTGTGCCATAATAGCAGCGCCGTTCTGCGGCAATACGGCGTGCCGGCAGAATTCGCCTAGGCCTGAACGCGTTTGCAAAGCCTTGGCGGAGAAAGCCAAAGCGTAGTTGGCCACAGTGAGCTCGTTCTCGTTGCGGCTCTTTGCACGACACGACCCGAGCGTGCTTCTGGTACGGCCGGTATTAGTTGCTGCGAGTCGCGAGCTGCGAGCCGACGTTAAAAAGGATATGTTTGAACCAGAGTGTCGAACCGATATTTATATTGGTTCGGTTCGGGTTCGGGTTCACGGCTTTCGGTTCAGTTCCGGGGCGCCAAAAATAACGGTTCAAACCGGTTCGAACCGGTTTGAACCGCTAAATTGAGAATATATTTTCCGCGTTGTTCTGTCAATAGGCGCCATTTAGGCCGTGAAACTAACTGCTGTAAACGATCTGATTTTTGCGAGGACCTATTTTTGAGAATTTCGCGAATCGCCTACAATTCGCGAAAAATGGGTCCAGCGAACAATTTCGGTAAAACGTAAACAGATTGAAATTTATATTGAGATTCCACCGTGTCGAGAAAATTACAACCCGCGAATTATTCCAAAACTTCAGCTTTGACCTAAATCGCGAAATATTGAGCCCACGAAAAATAGTCGTTTACAGTATATAGTCTTTTTTTTTTACTTGTTCAATTTAGTTTTATTCTCAGGTACCAAAATTATAAAATTCTGTTATTTATTCCTACACAACAAGAAAGGAAAATCTACATTAACATACAAAACGTCGTGTTTATACGACTCAACATCCCTTCGTTTACCAGAGTCACATATATTGTACCTGAATCGAAATGTTTTCGGAAGTGAAGTAGGTTGCCTAAAATACCCGTGATTGGTACAACTTTGTGTCGCAGTATTAGATGTTGAATCGTGGTTTTGCCCTTGAACTAAGGAATTAATTACAGTGAATACAATCATGAAATGGGCACCTCGTCGCCATATATATCATGAAATGTGTTTTACGGAATACGTTTCACAATATATATATGATGACGAGACGACTGAGCTTAAGGGAATATAATTTTCAAAAATGTCACGAAAGTCACGGGACAAGTCCTTACAGTCTATATTTTATAGGAACACTAAGCGACAATCGCAATGCTTGTTTTTCTAACTAGCATATTGTTTGCTCTCAGCACCATGATGCGGGCGACGAATCATACGAAAAGGAGTTGCTGAAATTGTTGACTCTAACCTATGAGCAGCTTAATACTGAGATCGAATCTGACCTAAAACAGTGCTTACCCATGTGAACATTTTCTTATATTGGATAAACTGGCATAGCCTGGATGTCGAGGTTTGCTCTTGACAAAATGCAGGTCAATTTAATTTGCAAATAAGCATCACCCTCGCTAATTGATTATTTTTGTTAAATAGAACAAAGTCGTATTTCATGCTCTACTCAATTCGGAAGCTACCTAATTGGACACTTTCTGAGAGTTTAAGTGTGCAATCGTCATAGTTCCACCATTCAATCCAGTAAAAAAACGCGATAGTAAAAACACATAAAAAAACGCGATAATAAACTTCTATATATTTGAGAAGTTATATATGCGTGAGGAACACATATAGTTATTTAAATTAGCCTCAAAATAATAAAAAAAAAGCATTATTTAAATCTTTTCAAAATCACCTATAACGTGTCTATAGAGGATAAGAGCGCCGAAAAATATTTGCCGAACATCTTTCAGATAATTTAAAGGCGCATTTACTTATATATCTTGGAGGTGAGAATCTTCTATTTATGATGCCAAATCTTCAGACAGGAATTAACTATATTTTTATTATCATCGATAAATTTGACTTTATGAAGTTCACATAACCGCCTGAGACCGACACGGAAGGACGATACTCGAAAATACGCCAGCTGTTGTGTCTTCGGCAACGTGCTTTTGTTAGCTGTTTTGCAGTGTAAAATAGTGGGTTGCAGGGCATGCCAAAAACACTGTGGTCACATGATATATCGGAAGGCAAATACACGAAATGTGCAGAAATAAGGAGATGACGTGCAATTTTTTCTAAATCATCCCTTACACAACGCTTTACTGCAAAAAGAAATGCATAGAAATGCATAAAATGATATTCCTAATTAAACATAGATTCCGCGCAGGGCAAACAAAGATTTTTTAGAATCCTAATATAAATCACTTTTGGGCATCAGCTTGCCTCAGCTCGAAACGTCGCGGGATACTACCTCGGGAGGCTAATGTTATCTTAGGTTTTACGTGCACTTGTTTTGAGACCGTACTTCATGACTCTGTTCTTTATCAGTCATGTGCTCCAACATTTCATTAGGCTGCCGTATATCATCACGAGACTACTATAAATACTACACAACTTTACACATTGGACGTCCACTGCTGGTGTTGCGAACGTCGCACTTCACCAGAAAGCTGAAGTATTTAACATGGTTTGCACGTGACGTAATCGCACTAGATACTGGTTGTCATTGCGAGTTGTTCTTGCTGAGAAAATCAAATCCGGTTTGGCAAAATGCACGCTGCAAAAGTTTCGCGCTCAGTGCAAGCTATATATTTGAGAGGCACACATTTTTTTTGTTGGTACATCGTCGTTAGGCACGGCGCGAGTATCTGGCACGACGAAAACGTGCTTTCTGGCAAGAGTGTTTTTACAAATAAAAGTTGTACCAACTACCCATCTGTCACTATCGTTTACAGGCCACGCTTTCTAGTCTGCGCCGAAAATGTGGGGCAGAGGAATCTTTACGACACAGTATGCTTTAAAACTACCCCCCTCCCCACTCCCTTTTTTTTTAGTTGCTCCTCAAGATACTTTTTATTCCTCAGGGATTTCCTGCTCCGTATTGAGTGGTGTTCACTCGACAATTATATTTGTGTCACTTGTTAACAGTAATTCTTCCTTGCTTTAACTTTGCACCAACTGTGAAGGTTAAACAAAATACAGGGCGGTCAAAACTTGGAGAACTTGAGAGCGACACTCCTGTGAGACTTAGAGCGGCTGCCAACGTTCGGCTATCGCCGTGAGGCCACTAGGATCTTTCTTTTCAGGTATCCCTCCCATTCACACTAATAGTTCCATGTAACGTCCGACTAATACGTCACATTTAGACCCTTTAACACTACTATTCTCGGGACAACTTTCTGAGGCAGTTCAGCAATAACGAAAACATGTTTGGGAGCCTCAATGGTGTGCATACATGTAAAATGGGTCGTGTAGCATCTTTTTTTTTTTTTTACCTTAAGTTCAATAAATACCGCTAAGTTGTAATCCTTGACGTTGATAACTTGCAAAAGCATCCATTAGTTTGCCCCTCCGCGAAATGGCAGACAGTCGAAAGAAAGAAATGAAACAGCTTTCCCCTCCTCAACTCACAATTAGAACTATCAGCCACGTGATCTGATCCTAATATATACACCGTCAGTGTTTATCATAGTCATACGCAGGGTTGGCAAAGCAGAGAGCATGGGCTGATCTTCAGATATAATTTTAGTTGGGCTATAATGCCCGAGCCCCACTAAAGCGAGAAACAGAAACAAACGACAGCCTTAAACCAGAGTATTTCGCGATTTGACAGGCTTTGTAGAATAAAGAAGGCTATGCTCAAACACGAGTATCATGCACACTATGGTACCATTTGCAGGCTTGTAAACACTCGTGCTAACTTCGCGAGCACCGAACAACTCAAAGCCATATAAAGGTACCATCGCGAACATGCTGCATGTGTCTGAGGCTTGTCGCTTTCGTTTGTTTCTGTTTCTAGCTCTAGTGGGACTCGGGCCCATCATAATCTTTGAGTTGAACATGAGCGTTACCCGAATGTTTGGCGATACTGGTTGTCATGAACCAGAGCATTTGACTCGGGATCATGACAATCGGGTACATCATGGTGTCACGTGACCCTCAGTGCGAAGTTGTGATGTCATGTGACGTCACGGTATCAACAACGTTAATAGACCTAGCGACGTCCTCAATTCGAATCGACTTAACGCGGTGAGTCACGTGACGTCACGGGGTCACGTGATGTGACATTACTTGACAGCATGTCTTGACATCATGACGTCACGTGACATTGTGACACATGGCTAATCATAGTGCCAATAAGAAAGCGCCGCAAAAAAACAGGATTTATTATACATTGCAATTCTGTATATGACGATTTGATCAATACGTAGAGGAATACACGTGCCAATAATAATAAATTTGTAATACTAACAAAAAAAAATACCGTGAACCGTTTTGAACCGGTTACCGTTATATTTTTTTCCGGTTCAGTTCCGGTTCAGTTCCAAGATGGCGGCGAAGATTTTGGTTCGGTTCAGTTCCGGTTCGGCTAAAAATAACGGTTCTGTTCCGGTTTTCGGTTCGGTTCGGTTCCGGTTCGACACCCTGGTTTGAACTACGAGGGTGTCAGCAAGAGCCACGCAAATACCTGCTCACACTCTGAGCGGACATGCGCGTTTGATCGAAGGACTGGATTCGCTCTGTTAGACCGCGTTTCGGTAAGCGCTTCTGGACCGATCTTTTACGATTGCAACTCGATACTGACATGACACTCGGCAAAGAAAGGTTAGACCGACATCGCGTAGCTCCCACGAACTGCTATAGCTCGACAGTGACGTAGCGTCGAGTCAGAATAAAAATGGCATACTAATAACAGAGTGTACATACCGAGTTGCGAAGGTAATCCGTATGGCGTTTATTTGAGCTCTATATCACACAAAACAAGGAGATAGAATCAATGAAAGTCCCTTTTCGACGACAGCGTTCGTCACCGCTGTCTCGGAAAACAAGGAGATCGAGATGACAAGGGGAAAATATTGACCTCTGAAATTTAGTTCAGGGATCAAACTACTCATCCGGTAAGGGTCCACAAGGGTCGCGCGGGCATATTCCATTCAGCAGGCCAGCCGGTCATGGACAGACGGTCTTGGCCAAGGACCGCCGGAGCAACGGTGCGCCGAGTCGATGTTGCTGCTAGGCCTACTATATTCTGCCGAGCTCGCTCGGTCGGCAGAATCGTGGCCGTTGTAGCTCTTCTCGTGTGTTTGTGGATCCTGCGTTCTTGATCGTCGTGGTCTGTTTCAAATACTCCTTCCTTTTTTCTTGCTGGTTGAAGTGGGGACGCACGAGAAGAGCACGTAGAAAAATAAATGTCCGTTGGTGGCCGATACCAAGTAACTGAGCGACGTTGTCGGCCTTGTTGATTTGATCGTAAAAAGTGCGTAAGACAGCTTCGGAGCTGTCGTAGGATTCTGTCGTAACCTGCGCAAAGGTTACGACAATTTCGTTTCGAGAGTACGGGTTTTCACTCAAATTTGTCGTACGCACTTTTTTCGTCGTGAGTTCGCTTTGAGAATCCGGCCTCAGAGCTGGTTTTGTCAGTGCTGCCGTGGTTGCCGACTTGCCGTGGTGCAGCGTGCGCGCAGCCCTTGCACATCTCAAACGGCCACGTTGTCACAAGTCGTATCGTCGACGCGCCACCAAGTGGCAACGCTCGTAACCACAACATTCACGCCGTAGCCTTTCCCGTCTGGCACAAGTGACGTCACGAATGCGCCCAATATCCCAAGACGCATCGCGCTCTCCGATGGCCGATCTTTGAGCGCGCGCCCAATCGGGCCCATTAGGGTGAAAAATATAGCCATCCGTTCAAAATACAAACGCGCGATTATGATTTATGAATATCATTGATCATATTCAACATATTTCTGACCATAATAGGTGTATTTCAAGTTTCGCTTCAGTATCCCTTTAAACTATGTATGAAAACCCAGGTGCCAAAGGAATATTACAAACACTACTATATTGACATTCAGTGGCAGTATTCCTATGCGTTTCCCCGCAAACTTTTACTACCTCTTGTGAAAGGAGTCGACCTACTTTATCTGAAGTCTTCACAAGCACGTTCTCATGGTCACTCTCGTCGTTGTCTGAGGCCGTCTTGTCTTCACAGGCAATGTGAGACTCACTCTGAAGACAAATTTGGGATCTTCAGCATCGCTGCCGTCCGAACTGCTGCTAGGAACAGCTCTTTTTCTGGGGACCATCACCGCCATTAGCATTCCTCATGCGTGTCACCATTTTTAAATTCATGTTGCCAGGCCAACAACTGCTGTCAGGCTAAACACATTGCAAAAGTGCAAAACACTTTTTTTTTTCCAGCACGTTTTTAGGTTGAAAATAGAAACCGAAACCAATTTTTGAACTTATTTTGACGCAGAGAGCAGCACAGCATGAGGGTGGACGAATGTGACTCGTCATTGGTGATATTTGTACAAACCAATAATGTGCACAGCTCGGACCAATGTAATTTAGCACACAGGTGGAATATAATTGTGACATTGTCTGTCCCTTTTTTTCTATCTCTTCTAATTTGTTTCCCCCTTTTTTGACCACAGTCCAGTCTTTTTTGACCACGGTGTCAACCGTCAGCTTGCCTGCACATAAACCTTTTTTTTTTTCAATAAAATTGGCCATTTCTAGCTATATTATTGAACAGAGCTCACTTTAGTAAAAAAAATAAAAGAGAAAAAAAAAACTTTTTTCTGTAGTTTACGTGTGAAAACCAAATTACATTTTAGACCACTGTCTATTTTGGCAAAGGGAGACAGATAATACATAAGCCAAGTTTACTTCCTTCCCATTCCCTCATTTTTTTCAGTCGTAATAAATGCCACGGTGGCCCAAAAGGCTGTTTGATGATATTGCGCCAAAAGGAGTGGGCAATCACCCATAAAAAGTGTTGTTTCCTTAGGTGTGGGGTGCTCAAACTTTTATATAATTACTGCGCCATCTAGATCACTTCTGTAGTAAATTGTAGCACGATAGGTCAAGATAGCAATTTATGCGGTTCTTTCAAAGGGTTATGCGCATTTATACACGTGCTGTATTTTTACAGATCAAGAGACTTGTATGACTGAATCATGCCAGCTGTGTACTAGCTTGTTGAAGGCGCCACATAAATGACGACATAAGCCATTGACTTTAGTGGCAAACCAACTTTTTGTCAAAGTGCCCATGTTGAGTTTGCAAAACCATGGAGCCCATTACGAGGAAATAAAAAAACTGCAAAGGGTTCGCAAATTTTAAAAAATGATGCGAAGTCTGCATGTAATGAAGTTTGCATTGAGGTACCACCTGAGAGGAAGAGTTCTTGTTGGAACTGTCATGCAGTCATGTAGTATATCCTTCAGAAAATTGTGTTTCTTTAAAGAAATAAATTCCATGTTCTCTGTTTGTATAAACTTTTAGCATGCTACGGTAAAGATCATTGCAGCTCAGTCTTTTAGTGTAACAGGTTTGATTGCTTTATTCTAGAGTATGTATGATTCTGGTTAAGTACTTATAAATAAAGGTTATCTCACCACCATTGCATATGTTGGTGCATGCAATTTGCATGCTTGCTTGCTCCAATTTGCACCTCAGTCTCAAATTGCAATATGCACATTTCTTTTTTGGTCCACTTTGGTTGCTACGTTTTTAATTTGCACATTTGCAATTTGCATCAAATTGCAATATGCAATTTTAATTTGCTGCTGAATGCAGGTGTCTTTCCCAGTGGCTAAAATAGTTGCAAGAGGGATTTTTAGTAAACTTGTATCTGTCAACACAGAGGACGAACACGAATGACAAGGACAAGCTGCTGACCTTGTCCACTTCGAGTTTGTCCTCTGTGTTGCGCATGCAAGTTTACTCAGTACCACCAACAAACCAGCTTAACAACAGTCGCTAAAAAGGGATTTTCTGGTCACATGACCGGTCTGCTCGAGACGAGGTACCTTTAAAAAAAAAAAGAAAAGCTCGGTATCATCTTTTTTTTTGTTACGTTACCAAGGCTAGTGTAGCTTCCACAGTGCTTCAGCACAGCGGTGCCGCAAGAGCACGTGGCTTCGTCTCGCATCTCATTCGCTCGCACTCTGGCACGAAAGAGACGGCAGGTGAAGCGAGGCGCTCGGGCAAGTAGCTTTGACATTTCTAGAAGACAACGGAAGCTGCGCCATCCTCCGCTATACGTTTCACAAAACAGGCAAACGGCCGCTGCAGTTCCGTCCTCGCTTCGATTAGTAAAATTCGATTCCCGCTCACGAAAAAAGAGCGAAGAGGCTCGAAACGTGAGTGAAACGAACCGCACGCGTATGCTATAGGAACGGCACGTAAACTTACTTGTGGAGAAGGTCATGTTAGGCGAGAATTTAAGAAAACGACTGGCAAGGCTCGCATTCTCTGAGCAGAATTGGCTGGAACGCTAGGCACGTCCTGCCCTCCGAGTCATTCGTGCTGCCGCGAATCCCGTTTGTGCCTGTTTTAGCCGCCGGGAGAGGTGGCCGCATTGGTGAGCAAACCGGCCCCGGTGACACCGTAGAGGTGTCACGCTTCTGCCTACCACGATGCTGGTGGTGGCACAGCATTGGTGGTAGATGCGGCGTTTCATTTCGTTTGTTGTTCTCTTAAACAGGTAGTACTGCAACGAAATTCTCGCGCCTATTTTATTACCCAATTGTCAACCATGCTCTGGCCACACCACGGAGACACCAACTTTTTGCTCTAATAGACACTAAAACAATATTTAAAACGAATAAGCCGGATGTCGTTACGTCAGACTACCCGTAAAAGCAGCCCGCAGAAGTATGGCGGCAAGCTGCGTGCGCGTGAGCACCACCGAACTTGGCCAAACCGGGTTCCCCTTCTCTCCCGCACCTGTTCAACTCCTGCGGGGAGCGGAGACCGGGCATCTCGAACGGGCAGGTGGAAACACGTCGATGCCACCGAGAGGCGAAGCTCGCAACCACCCAGGCCTCCCTGTAGCCTCGCTCGTGAGGGAAGTTTTGCGGAAATTTTATAGGAATGTTTTTCATTGTTTTCATAGGAATGTTTTTAATTGTTCTGATAGGAATTTGTGCGAAATGTGTCGGGTTCTTTTGTATAATTTTTAGGAATGTTTAGATGTGATTTTTTTTAAATTGTGCCTTCCCTGTACTTGCAAGGGCATTGGACCCACTCAAGCTAGCTCTTGGTAGTTTTCTGTCAAGTGTCCTTGCCACAATGTTGCTGAAAATAAAATTCAATTCACTTCAAACGGTAAAAGTGATAACACGAACGCGTTGGAGGCGCCGGTTTTCCCGAGTCGCATCGCGCACTCCAGTCAGCTGCTCTTGGGGCGTTTGCTGGATTCGGCCATTAGGAACGAAAAACGTAGCAATTTGTTCAAAATATGAATACTCGATTGTCATTAGCTAGTTTCGTTGATCGTGTTTAAATCACTTTTGAATGTAAGGTATAATTTTCATTTCAGTATCCCTTTAAATCACCTGCAGAGGGCTTTCCATAAGGGGGGACAAAACTTTAGAATACATATTGACTAGCAGTAAGAAAAAAATACCATAAAACAGTAGTTAGGTCGTTATATTTCAAACGCGGCGACGAGTGTGTTTCGAAAATTGGTGGGGTCCCGCGTAAGGTTACAACATTATCCGGGAGTGAATTCCACTCGAAAACTGATTGTCGCAGTGGCGAAGAAAGATGTTAGTTCTAGGAATAGTGGTGAGATGGCGTTTGCACGAGTTGTCTGTGTGAGGAAATATTGCTGGCAGCTCGACAATATGCATCTTTTTACAGCAACAGCTGTTACGGGCTCTTTCCACTACTATACACCAACTCATCTCTGTTACGTCACGGCGCGGTGGTGGCGCGTCGGACGCACTTCCGGTCTGGGGCTGTGGGCAGAAGTGCCCATTTGAGACGTGTATTCCTGCGTTGTTTTGAAAGGAACCAGACAGAAAACTGCCTTGTCGTCAAAATGCTGCGACTGGGGCTGTACCAAGAGAGTCGAGAAAGGTTTGAAGGTCAGTTTTCATGCGCTCGGTTCGTCCGAGAACGCGAATATGTGCCGTGAAAAAGGAAAACCAGACGCCGTCGGACAACGATTGCTTGGGCGGGAAGCAGTTTGGGTTAAATTCACGGATACTACTGGCCATCAAATTTATTTGTTTGGTTCCAAAATGAACGCCGGAAAACCGTCAAGTTGTACGGACCACCTGCGGACTACGTTTAGTGCGTCTTCAAGTTCAAACGGTCGCCTGATCGTTCGAACTGTCGTCTGCTCTTTCAAACGTTTCTGCTTGTCGTCTGCTCTTTTAGAGGACACCGGCCCGTAGACCAAACGTGGGCCCGGTACTTGCGATAAGAATTAAGTGCAGGCCTTAAAAGACTTAAGTTAGAAGGTTGGTAAGCAGGCTCGACGTAAACAGTAGATACAAGGAGATGTTGATCATTGTTACCAGTGACAATCACCGACTTGTTATGCCTGATTCACTTGGTTAGATTCTGCTTGCGATGTTCAGTATCGACGTCGACCATCTCAGCTACGGTTCACGCTTTTGCAGTCCGAGCGACATCGCTACTGAAAATTGCGAGCGAAATCTCATCATGTGAATCAGGCTTTAGCGTACGTTCTGCGGCGTCCACGCGGAATGAATCGCCGCATGCCAGATTATTCACGCGAAGTTTTGCGGTGTAACGAGCCTCGTTAATTTCGCTGACGCTGCTCAAGTAGTCAGACATCGTTAGGAGGACATATAATCAACAGTTCCAACGCGAAAAAGAGCGCGGGGACTCACACCGGCGCCGACAACATCGCATTTCAATGGTTTGTTTATGGGCGACGGCGAGCTTTTTGCCCACACCCCAATCGCGCATGCGCGGCGCCGGTGGCGTCCGCTAGGGGCGCTCCGGGCGCTCCGGTTTGTTTGTAAACATGAGTTGGTGTATAGTCGATGACAGGTTAAAGGGGCACTGACACGTCAAAATCTTTTTTTTTTTTTTTTATTATGCGAAACGATTAAAAACGATGCCACATTACCCTCAAGATTTGAAAGTTGGGAATTCAGTATTTGTGAAGCAAAAAATCCATTTCCCAATGCCGAATTTGAGGTTCTCGCGCGATCCGCCCCAGTGGAGTGACGTCAAATATTGAGGGGTCCTGCGAGTTGAGTTTCTTTCGCGCCTCTGCTTTGAAACGTGTCGCCGCAGCCAGAAGCGAGGAGGTGAGGACCGGGAGGGAAGGGCGCTGGCGTGCCTGCCGGGAAGCCGGTTTCCTCTGTGCGTGCCGTGCTGCCTGTCGCTTCGAGCAGACGACGCTGCCCTGGCGGAGTCACAACCGAAACTATGATACACAGACACCAACAAACCCAGTTGTTTTGACTGTCTGACGATTTCCTTTTCAAAGTTTGAAAGGTCGTCAAGCGCCTAAAAAAGACCACTTTGTCCGATTCTCCGACTCACCAATCATCCTCTGCTATGTGCATGGAGCGCCGCCATGTTTTTCGAGGGAGGCTAAAAAGCCAGGAGGTGACATCAGAACGGACTCTGATTTTCGGTATTTCAGAAAGAAGGGCCATAGTGCGTTTGCAATTGCGTTAGAAGACACATTTTACGATTGCTGTTATTAAATTTTATAGAAATGTCGCCTACCAAGGTTCTAAATTTCATTATTTTTGACGTCGGAAATCAATGAAGCGAGGAGGTGAGGAGCGGGAGAGAAAAACGACAAAAATAAAAAGGCGCGCACGCGTGTGGGAAACTTTTTTTTGCATTGTGGTATTTTTTTTGCGTGTCTATGACTACAACTCGCATCGTTTTAGACAATTTAAAAAAATACGACCTTTGAGGTGTCGGTGTCTCTTTAAGAGTAAAGTGGAAGATCCTCCCACCTCTTTCCACTTTGGCAGAGCTAACGGTGGAGAAAAGGCGGTCTCCTCTTTATCGTTTGCTTTACTGAAGTGGAAAGAGTTAGGAGGACCTTCCACCTTATTCTTAACCTGTCACCGACTATAGAAATGACGTCCATCGTTGATCTTGTACTTGACGATGTAGCGCATCCGTCGTCAATGTTGTCATGTCCTGGAAAAGGATGGCCCGCCGGAATCAAACCTGGCTCCGCCACATGCAAAGCGGAGGTGTTGCCACTGAGCCACACCACAGCGTTAACCAGGGTGTCTAGCGACCGGAAAAACCGGGAATTGTCAGGGAAGTTTTAATTACTGGGAAAAATCAGGGAATTGTCAGGGATATTGCCAAAAAGCGAGCCCAGTCAGGGAAAATGAGCCGGAAACGCCATCGAGTGCCCTGAGCAAGGACTTGAGGACTTGGGGGCAGAAAAATAGGCAATACAGTAGGCTCGAGATAATTGAAACTCGGATATCATGTACTTCCGGTTAATTCAGACAGATCTGAAAATTTTGGTTGTCCCGCTATGTCTTTAATGTATTTATAAGCCGCTTAATTCGAACGGCGTTTTCGCTTAATTCATACTTTTTTGTTCTTGCGGCCCGCTGAGCGTGCTTCTTTCCGAGCACCGGTGCACCGCAGAGAAGCAATACCCGTGGAGCTTGCTTTCGCGAGTGTTGCTTCTCTGCAGTGCACTGATGCTCGGAAAGGAGCCCCCGCAACGGGGCTCAAGCGGGCACACATCAGCGGAAAACGGCATTCACATTATGTGCTTCAAAACTAGCAATGATGACCAAGACGACATTGAGGTTGAGGAACAGCTTATTGGCATCATGCTTTCTGGCCTTGAAGCACATAATGTGAACGCCGAGCTGGCGAAATATGCTAGTCTTGATGACGATGTGTGTGTTTGTCGTGATGACTCATTAGGGGATAGTGCAGGAAGTAATGCCAGCACAGTGCAGCAGTGAGAGGGAAGATGACGATGAAGAAAAAGATGACCCACTACCAACTGTCACAGCCGCAGAGGCCTTTGAGCACATTGCTCAGCTCCGGAAGTTTTCGTCTGCAAAGAAAGAATCCCGTAAAGAGCTACTAACGTTGGCTGGTATTGAAAATTTTGTTTTAAGATCTTATGTGCTGACTAAACAGTCCACAATCTACAACTTTTTTTCCGGATGATTAAACTTAACGTCATAGTTCTTTCACCAATGTATTATGGCTGTACTTGCTTATAATTAGGCCTATGAAGAGGAAACTGGCAAAAATATGCTTTGTATGTGTAGCTATCCATGTAACAAATCATAATGTTGTCTAGTATCATATTTAGATGAATTTCTAATAATTTAAACTCCTGATAATTCAAACGAAAAGCTGCGACTTCCTGGAGTTTGAATTAATGAGAGTCTACTGTAAATTCTGCTTATAGCGGAGCGCGGGCTCTGTCACCCGATGTACAGCGTGTTATCCGATGAAAGGGAACAGCCGACAAATCCAGTCCAAGCCTTGGATTGGATTGGATTGGTATGAGGGCATGACACTAGGCTGGATTGAGTGAGAGCTTCTAGATTTAGTGACAGATGAGAAAGCCGCTGACCCCAATCCAATTCAAGCATTAAGCCGAAAGTATCCAAAAGTGTGCATCTGGCGGCAGTTTGCCATGCTGCCATTCGGTTATTGACGTGTGTGGTTGAGCGTCGTGTTTTCATTGCGTTTCCGGAAGTGGCCTCTTCACTGAAGATGTTGGCAGCAAGAAAGTGCTTGTTTAATCAAGACTGGATGAACCCGAATATTTTGGTGTATGCAAGTTGGATTAAGCCCATGCAAAATGATCCCCACAGTGCTCAATGCTCAATGCCTTGTATGGTGATGGTCTTATATATTTAACCGCCTCTACAGACGTCAGGAAATTTTCTTGAAATCGTCAGGGAAAACATGGAAAAGTCGGGGAATTTCAAAATAATAATTTTCTAGATACCCTGGTTAAGAACCCGCCCTAAACTTGGGGGTTTTGTAGCACCCAGTGCCCACTGCACGTGCTCTCCCGAAAGAATAAAATAGCCGGTAACAAAATGCTTTTGTAGCAGTGTCAATGCTAAGAGCTCTAGCCGGAAGACGCTTTTTCACTAGCTCCAAAACAATAAAGAAAGGAAAGCATTTGGAACAAGATTGTCCGATGTCTATTTTGTTCGCACACCGCACAATGCTTGAACGCCAATGCCCACGTTGCCGTGACTTGTTGCAGCTGTCGCTGCCACTGTACTGTGGATCAACACAGAACTGCTCAATTATTGGATGGTGAAGGATAGAAGAGGCAATGTAGAACAAACAGGCGAAACACTTTGCAGCGATGTGCGGGAAGCTGAATGTTCATTTGTTTGTTCAGTGCGGATTTGCTTGCAGAAGTATATAGCAAGCAACCTACGACAAGATGTTCTGCTGTAGGTAGCTCCACAGGGAGACGTTTGATGGAGACCAAAGCAAATGGGAGAGGGATCGCCGTGACAATGGCCACCCTTGCATCCAACGGTGCGACACAGGTAGTGAACATGTTAGCACCTCGAGGGTGCTCGCCTTCCAGCCACATATTCTCTGACCTAGGCTCCCTGTATTTCTTTAAAACAAAGACTGCGCAGAATCGCACAACGTTGAAATAGTGTCTTTGACGGTGCGCTCCTCAGCAATAGTTAGCGTATTCGCATACTCCAGCTTGCTTGGAAGGCAAGCATGCCACCCACAGTGCTCGGTTAAACATACGGTTGAGGCTTTTGCCACAAAATATGCTAAAATGGCAGCAGGATGAACAACTCTCTGGTTTGGCGGACTCGAGACAAGCCAGTCTCATAGTTCCTCGGGGCATGCCAACTAGTCCGAGTATGTGCCGTATTTTCTGGTTTGTGAGTTGCACCTTTGTGTAAGTTGCGCCCCCCTAAAAACGGTAAGGCCCGCTTCAGATGGGGCAACTTTTCCAGCAATTTTGAGGTTGCTGGCGGGTTGTTCCCTGGCTTTCCCTAGATCGACGCGAATTGCTGAGATCGGGTCCGGCTCGAACAAGCGAGCAACTCGGAGCAATTCGAAGACGGTTGAAGCGGCTGCAGCCAATCAGAGACGCGATATTTTCACGTGACACCCCTGAGGTGGTGATGATGACAGCTAAAGACTTAGTTTTGTTTTGGAATGGATCGTTTTCGGAAATAAACAGTTTCAGAAAAATGATTTACTATTCTCAACGCCGTTCAAAGATATAAGAACGCGTTTTTAGCGCGTAGCTGGGCGTCTAAATAGTGAAAGAAGAATCAAAGTTAATGATGATGATGGCAAGTCGGAGCAATTCGGTTGCTGCGTGTGAACGCGGGCGGCCGGTGTTGCTGGTGTTGCGACGTCAAATTGCTGGGTGAAATTGCTCCGTCTGAAGCGGGCCTAAGTGGTACTTGCATGCGGCGGTCACGGGTGGCGAATTTGCTTTGAAAATGGGAGAACATAATAGCGCTTCACGACAGGGAAGAAGAGTAGGAACGAGACAACACAATGCGCTAACTTCAACTGGTTTATTTGTCAGAAAATCAAGGGTATAAATACTCTGCATCATCGTGACATTCAGCCAATCCCATGCCACGCCACGGATCACAAGAACTGTGTTTCTTTGTCGCCCAAATCAATCGACGCCACGCTGACACATCGATCCCCGTAGTTTTTTTATCGGGTCTGCCTCTATAATTTCCCTTACCCTCTTATCTCTATGTTTTCTAATAACAGTGCACAAGTTAAATTCAGGTTTGCACCCACAGTCATGGCAGTGCATCGACATCCACAGTCATTGTGCGGGAATTGAGGGACCACTTTTTAGGACGTGCCAAACACCGGTCGGAGACTCTTTCCATGCACCATACTTGCGCGCTGGAAAAAATAGTCGCCCTTCTATGCATCGAGGCAAGCGGCGCTCAAGTCTGCATAACTCTTCCGTGCAGGTGCAAGCTGTTCCACAAGAAAGGGGACGGCTACGTGGAACGGGGCGTGGGCACGCTGTACGTGAAGTCCCTCAACGGGCGACACCAGCTGCTGCTCAGGGCCGACACGAGTTTAGGTGAGGCCCGCCCTTCGTCGTGCTCTCTGCCCTCGTCCGGGTGCCCGCGCCACTGTGGCAGCCTTGGTTGAAGGTTGTGGTTTTCCTCGTGACTAGGCGTGACTAGTTGTGGGCCTGACGAGACAAGAATGAGCTCGATCGTGCCGACGGAGACCAGGGAGCCCGAAACGCGCCCCGAATGAGCTTTGCATGTGCTATGCGTGTCTGCGACGTCGCGTGTCGTACTGCTTTGCATTCGGGTGACCTTATAACGTCGCACAATCTGACGGTGTCGTGATGTCATAATATCGTCTGACATAAGCTTGTCGCAACACTCCTTGGTGTACGCGACATTATGGTGTCTTACGATATCATGTTATGAAATGTCACGAAATATTGTGAAGTGTATGTCATGCAGTACCATGAACGTCATGATGTCAGTTGTAGTTGTTACGCCGTGACATTAAGTCATGTGATGTCATTAAGTGATGTGACACCATGACATCGAGACTGTAACAGGCTGCTGGGGTATAAACATACCCCAGCAGCTGTGTCAGCGCGGTGATGAGGGCACTCGTTGGCCAACTGCAGGCCGCCTCTCCCAGAGAGGCGGGGTGCAATTGGCCGACGAGCGCCCATCGTCACCACAGTGACACCGGTGTCATTTGCTGCCACTTTGGGACCCCTTTGATGCACGAGCGGGACAAGACGCTAAACGCGGCGGTCAGATACGTGTTTGGGCACCGTAGCGTCGGCTCGAAGAACGGCGCCGCCTCGCGGTCGCTGACTTCAAGGTCCCACTCGTTTTGCAGGCAACATCCTGCTGAACATCCTGCTGGCACCCACCCTCCCTGTGTCCCGGTTGGGCAAGAACAATGTGGCGCTGGTGTGCGTGCCCAACCCTCCCATGGACCCAAACGAAACTTCCCCGGCACCCACGACGCTGCTGCTGCGAGTGCGCACGGCCGAAGACGCCGACGAACTCCGGGACACGCTGAACCGCTACAAGGGCCAGAGCTGAGCGCGGGCCGGCCTCGTAGATCACTCAGTCCGTTCGAATCATTGTGCAGAGAAGAATAAAGGAAGATGCCCAGTTGCTCACCCGGGGAGTCTAGCAAATCCTTCGGATGCGGCGGTAGTAGAGTAAAACCTCGAACGAATGCCCTTCTCTGTGAGATGGTGCGTCCCGTTTTCCCGGCTAGTTCATCTGTAGTCTACTAATTTCGAAACGTCGTCCACCGCCAATTCCCGGTGAATGAACCGCGCGATTTGTGGTATCGGTTCCCGTGCCACGTGGTCAAAGGCAGGTGCCATTCTTGTTGAGAAACTTTTGGCGTCTCGTTGCCAAAGATCGTCCACCCAATATTTTTATCTCTTCAAAATTAATGGGCGTCCGTACAGGATATTGCGGTAGTGATTTTCGTCCAAACGTCATGCAAGGCAGACATGTGCGCGGCGTGACACTGTTAAGGTTTATCCACCCGGTGCATCTTTTCAACTTGCAACTGTTTAGCGAAACGGACATTTCGCACTATCGGCCAGTTCGGACATTTCGAAGTCCGAAAAGTGTGATGCATTGATTCATGCAGGGTGCCTAGCAACCGGGAATTGTCAGGGAAAGTTTAATTACCAAGAGAAATCGGAGAAATGTCAGGGATATTGTCAAAAAAGCGAGCCCAGCGAGGGAAAATGAGCCGGAAACGCCATCAAGTACCCTGAGCAAAGACTTGAGGACTCGGGGGCAGAAAATTAGGCAATAAATTCTGCTTAGAGCGGAGCGCGGGCTCTACTCACCTGACGTAGAGTGTGCTACCCGATGCAAAGGGAACAGCTGACAAACCCAGTCCAAGCCTTTGATTGGATTGAGGTTGCGCCACTAGGCTAGATCCAGTTAGAGCTACTAGATTTAGTAACTATTTGGAAAGGCCGCTGACCCAATCCAACCCAAGCCTTCAGCCGAAAGTGTGCATCTGGCAGCCATGCTGCCATTCGATTATTGACGTGTGTGATTGAGCATCGTGTTTTCATCGTGTATCCGGAAGTGGCCTCTTCTCTGACGATGTCGGCGGCAAGTGCTCATTTAATCCAAACTAACCGAACCTGATTATTTCAGAATATGCAAGTTGAACTAAGCCTGTGGAAAATTATCCTCACAGTGTTGAATGCTCAATGCCTTGTGTTGTAATGGTCTCGTATATTTAACCGCCTCTACAGTGGTCAGGGAATTTCACCTGAAATTGTCAGGGAAAACCTGGAAAAAGTCGGGGAATTTCAAAATAGTAATTTGCTAGACACCCTGCTCGGGGTAATTTCGCCAAACCTATTCATCCACATTGGGAATATCAAGCATTTCGCATCAAAAAGATACAAAGTATGCACAGTGTGAAGAGACAGGATTGTTGAGGAATCTGCGCCGCACCCCCAAACCATACTGCCAACCTGTAACGCTCGTACGCACCGCATCTCCGCTTGTCGCTCGCCGCAATGTTCGTTTTCTCTTCTTGGCTTTTGCTCAGATACGGGATTGGCCGAAAATCTGGCTTCTCCAAAAGCCTGCTCCGCTTCGAAGGTCGGATGTCGCAGCGACGTCAAGCAGCCATTAGCAGCGTCTGCGTTTTTCCTTCGGTTGCTTGACAGACCTTGGCGAGGTTTCAGCAAAATCTCGCTTCGAGAGCGAAGAGCACTCGCATTCTTTTTGGATGCACGCTTCTTTTCCCGACTCATTGAAATGGTGCATCTATTTCTCAAATCCTAGTTTCGGGACGCTAGACTTGCCAAAAAAACGATGTGGCACACTATGGCTTCTTTGATACACGCTCTATGTTCAGGAAGGTTATACAGTCGCCGACCGATTATTCGGACTTTGCAGGAACCAAAAAGATGTCAGATTAATAAAGCAGTCCGAAAAATCAGCAGATTAAAAAATTTGCTTTTATTACCTACGTCTAAGTGTGCTTAAAAAAAAGCCGTAAATAGTGCCTTGCTTCAGGTTACACCTATGTGCCTTGTTTTAGGTTATGCCTCCGTTTGCATTCGGCAACTTTCTATTAGCTTGAGTATCGCTGCCTTCTTTTCTAGCGTTTTGGTCGAGTACTTTCTGCACTTCTTAGCGACACATCGCGGCGGCAGAAGAACAGATGGGCAATGACGTCCAAACCAGCGTAGTCCGAAAATGCGATTCATTGAAATGAGATCGAGATGAGGGGCGCAAAGAGATGAGGTGCGATGAGATGCCCTGCTTGGGCAGGATTACGGGCCTGCATTATCTTGTAAAAAAAAATAAGTAAGTCCATGACTGCAATGATGATGAAAATGACACATAGCTAGAGAAAAAACAGCCGTACAGCATCGCCTAGCGGTAGAACTTAGCAGTACTACTCAAGTAGCACTGCCGAACCAAGTAAATCCATATGCAGCCAACATAGAATCCAGAATGCCCGCTTGGTGGTGTTTTCTGCTGATCGCTCACGACAATTTTGTCCGAAAAATCTAACTTTCCGACTTCAAGCTGTCCGAAACATCGGTCCTGAATTGCACTATTTCTATCAGGTAGGTCACGGTTTCTCCTTTAGGTCCGAAATATTGAACAAGTCCGAATTATTGCAATCCAAATAATCTGTCGGCGACTGTAAACTAGTACATGCAATAACTGCCAGCAAGGAAGAACTCAAACTTTTCAGAGAAGCAATGACTGGTAAAAGGAAAAGCTAGACTGGTCCCATTAGCCTGCCAGAAAAATGCCTTATTTGACACAAGATTATTAGGGGCCTAAGGTGGGCCTAACATGGTTTTGCTCCAAGGAGTCAGTTAGTGCCAGTGCATTTCCGCTAGCACTCTTATGGCTCGCCACATGGTTGCCAAAATGCCAGACTTGAGCCATAGATGCCATGCATGATCCGAAAATCCAGCAGTGAAGACTAAATCTCCCATGGCAATTTAGGACCAAAGTTGCCACATGAAAGTCAAACAAGCAGAAGCGAAGCCTAACTTTGGCACTTGTCTGGCGAATGGACCTCTTGGCGAATATGTGCTGCCTCCTAGACACGCGACTGGGTCGGGGCTAAGTGGCGAGAAAACAACGCGCGCACAAGGCCTCTCCCACCCGTTCCACACCCAAAACGCCAGCTACATCCTGTTCACCCATTGAGGCGCTGTGACCCAGATACGGCTCCCCCAAACTCGCCTTGGTCCCCATCGTGCGTAATCTTCCGCCCCGAAGTCGACACGACGAAACCATCTTCCCTCTCTGCTCGGCCAGAAGGAAAAGGGAGAGGGTACTAGGACCTTTTTCTCTCGAACCGATGTTTCTACAAAAGGTCCATTAGGGCCAAGTTACCCGGACTCTGGCCTAGGAAAGTCAAGTTTGGCTCTACCTGAGCCTCTTCGGGATTTTTAAGTAAGGCCTAACTTCCCACGCAAAAAACATTTAGACTCAAAAGAGACGTGCTATCTGGGGTGGGATGCAAACCCTTGTGAGCTGTTATACGACAGGCTAGTTGGGTAAACGTTGCAAAGCATAAATAGTTCAGTAGGACAAGTAAAAGCAGATAGGACAAGCACATGTTTTGTCCACTTCCTTCACCCTGTTTCATTTCTTGCGACGTTTATATTTCGCAATGTTTGCCTTGAGCTTGAATAAAACCTAGAGGCTTTTCATGGCCTTTAGCTGAAGCTGCCGAATCAATTTTGAAGGAGCATTGTTCTGGCAGAGATAGTTTTTTCTCAGCTCGACTAAGGGCTTTCTTTGAGTTACCGTAGAATGGCTGAGGGGGGAAGCACTCACTTGATCGAATGACGTTTTAGCGAACGCCCACGTTTCATCGAACGACACTTTAGCGAATAGTCGGACGCCGCGAAGCGGCGTTTTCGGGTGGGCCAAGTGAGTTCATATTTTTGTAATGAGTTGCCGCAGACTGTCGCCGCGAAGCGGCGTAAAGCGCAGCGCGACGGATGGGTTAACGCGCGCCCCCGTTATTCGCTAAAACGACCATTCGCTCAAATGTCGCCATTCGCTAAAATGTCATTCGCTCTTGTGATATGGACCCGACACTGAATGTATAGTTTTTAGAATGTGCAACCTTAGAAAACGTCAATAGTGGGTGCTTCCACGGTATTTTACAGTAGTGTTGTTAAATGCAACACCACAGGTTACATGTTCTGAATCGCACAAAACTCGGAACATCTTTATTTCGGAAGGTTAACAGAGCAAGATCAATCACACCGACACAAAAGGACAAACACACGGGCTGTTAACCTTAAGAAAGGGATCCTTTTGTGTGTCAATGTGTGTGATTGATCTTGAGTTGTAAACCTTAGGATATGAGTCACCAACTCACTCAAGTCCCCAAGTTTCCATTTTATGAAGCTTTATTTCTGGCTAGTTCTAGCAGTTCTAGTTTTTCCCATTGTTTGTGACCGAAGCACGCACAAATAGCTTCCGTAAGACGCCACCTGGGCACCCAAGTAGGTTAACGTTCGTCAGATTGTCCAGAGCACCCTTCTGCAGTTCATAGGGAATGTGGTGAAATAAAATCCGACAAAGTAAAATGGACTTGTAGCTGATTTCGTGCACACCATGTCACAATACAGAAATGAATGTGTAGCCCGCAACAGCACGAACGGGTGAAACAAATATTACAATGTGTACTCTGTCTTCATGTAACACACGTCCAAAGCAAGTTTTACAAAAGAAAAATGGGTAGAAGATCAGTGAGCAAAACAGGGGTTGAACGGCTGCGCCATTTGCACCATTTTGCGCCAGACGCATTTATCTGCGCCATCCTGCGCCATTTTGCGGAAACTGCGCCACAGCCAAATCGCTGAACGTGCGCCCAATTTTGTTTTCATTTTGTCTTGGTTTCGGTTTTTATCGACTCGATTGGCAACAATGAGCGCGTTTAGCTTGGTCGGCCTTGCAATCCTTTGTTCTGTTTAATCTTCCTTTGTATCCCGATTCCCGAGTCGGAAGCGCGCGAAAAAACTCGGGGTTCCAATTCCAAGTGCTACACCACCTGCGACTGGATTGTTGTTCTTCAACCATAAGCGGCTAAGCAAGTCGGCCGAGAAGAGGTAGAGCCGTTAAGCGTCAGATTACCTAAGGCTCTGCGGCCCGGGTTCCGGACGTCAGCCAGTTGAAAACACATTAGCAAACGATTCCTTCTAGTACTTCTTCGTTAGAAGTTGGAACCGCATTCATGCAAGATAAATCTTGATTTGATAGAACTGAAACGCAGTCCGATCCGAAACCTTGCCGGCCAGCAGCTCTCACGCGAGCGATAGATCTTGCTTGACAAACCTTGCTCCTGCTTATCGCTAAGAACACGATAACTCCGTTAATCGTAGTCTGCTGCTTCAATATTGAGTTATACAATAGTATAAACTCGGAATTTGTTGCCCTGTTCCTCCGCGCAACTGCACGTCCGTTTCTCACGCACGTCACGTGGTTCGCACATATAATTACCATCTCGAACAGGTGTGAGTTGTGCCATAAGCAGTGCTGGTTTGCATTTTGAGCAGCTGAAAGCCACTCAGAAAATATCAAGGACACTATCTGCAGAAACATATGGTACTTGCTTTTTGGTTCTCATCAAGGCTCACAAAGTTTCAAGTTTTCGCATCTGTTACACTGTTATCCCACCTACATAGGTCCCTAACCACCATCTGTGTTGTTCTTTTGTGCTGCTAAGCACAACTGAAATTGCTCTTGTGCTTGTCTAAAACACAAGCTGAAGTGCAATCAAAACTGATCTGAGCTGCTCCTAGCCTGCTCCAGAACATCGTTTTAGCTGCTCCCAACCTGCTCCAAAACAGCTGTTTCAGCTGCTCCCGTGGCTGCTCCCAAGTACATTTCATGAGTTCCACCCCTGGCAAAACAATCCTTACGTTTAAAGGGGCCCTGCAATCATATTTAAGCGTCTATCTTTTTTGCGGTTTCCACGTCCCTCGGGGTTCGGGCAAGCCAGCTGGCACGGAGAGAGTAATTAAATATGAGTCCGTCATATTTTAACAGGACGACGCGGAAACCTCCTCCACCTACGGGGGCGACCTACGGTGCCTAAAGCGCGCGAAATGTGACGTTTTTGGTCCTGGCCTTCCTACTGGTCAGAGCCGCTAAAAGCTTTTTTTTAGTCGAAATACAAAATATAAGTGGCGCGAACCGTTTCAATTATTTATAAAAGTAGTCTTTGTTCACTAGTTTAGATCAGAAAAGAAACAAATGCAGTTTATAAAGTACGGAAACAAGAAATGACCCGTCGACATACCCGCCACCAAGCGGTGGAAGAGGCGGCGCGGGCGCGCGGGCTCCTTCGCGGATCCGAGCAGACGACGCACGATGCCGGCGGCGCATTTTGCGAGAAACTGAAGTACGAATTTGTCTCCCATGGTCTCGCGCTGTGCGGCAAGTTCCAGATTCCTGATACATCGAGGATAAGTGCGGTTGAAGGTGCAGCGCTCAAAAGAACTTTACTGCTTGCCTGTAGATGCCCTCGCAGTTTACAGGGATTATGTTTTCTGCAGAAAAATGACAATTGCACTTTCGGTTCCGGCGCCCTAAGGATGAGGTGCCTCGTAAAAGGCTGCGGGCGGGTGCTCCGTAAAGGTGATGCCAGCGTCACATTTCATCGCGTGCCTACCAAGGAGCCACTGCGAAGTCACTGGCTGGAGGCACTTGGAATGAGCAGCGACACCCGCCTACCGGGAGTCGAACGTGTGTGCTCCGACCATTTCTCGGCGGAGTCGTACTTGTCGTGGGACGTCTCCAAGAAAATGGGCTTTGAGCTAAAACGTAAGCGCCTGAGCGACGATTCGGTCCCGTCACTTCACATGGGCGCCGCACCTACTGCAGTGGGCAAGCGGCGCAGGACGGTGAGTAACCAATTTATACGCCGATAGTTTTCACTAGTTCTAGAACGCGAGCACTTTTTCTGTGCAAGCTGCTCCGCTGTGACTTACACAGTCATTGCAATCATTGCTGCTCGTGAGCCGTGGAAGTGTTTAGAAACGGAGCGCAAGTTCGTCTGCTTCTTGCACAGGTGTTGCGATAACGTCAGTATATCGAGCTCTTATTGGCCGATTGAAAAAAAAAAAAAAATATAGCAAACCAGTGGCGTATCCAGGAATGCGGGGGGGGGGGGGGGGGGGGGTTGAGGTGGCTTGGATGTCCACTACTTGGGGTACGCAGGAGGGGTGGGGGTTCAAAATGCAGGTGTATATTATAGGGTTTGCTAAATTTAAAAGAAAGCCCGCCCGCCCCCCCCCCCCCCCCTCCCTCCCTCCCTCCCTCCTTCCTTCCTTCCTTCCTTCCTTCCTTCTTCCTCCTCCTCCTCCTCCTCCTCTCCTCCTCCTCCTCCTCCTCCTCCTCCCACCCTCGGGTGGCACTCAGTATCAGGGCTACCCACTATTCTTTTATATTCAATCAGAACTTGGTGTCATTCTGACTTCACCACAACTCCTGTGCAAGAAACAGACAACTTTCTCTCGGCATATGTATCTTGTCACGATAATTGACACTCGATGGATCTTACTTTGGCGACCTGTTCATAAAATGTCTACCCGTCAAGTGTGATTTTTGCAATCACTTAAAGATATCACCTTCAAGTTGACAACGTTGGATGGTACCTCAACATCCTTGTCCAGCTGTATACAATTGATCACTGAAGCCATGGAAAAAGAGTGGGTCATACCTGCAGCTTTTGAATTGTTCATATGTTTTCCATCTAGATCATGTGTTCTGTATGACCGCACCATCTTAGTTACAAATATTAATGCCAACATTAAAATTCTTCCGTAGGATGATCCAGAAACACCGGCAACATGCAAGGAGGACATGAGAACAGATCATGGTCCAGAACACACCATTGTAAGTAGTGGTTGGTAGCTAAACACTATCAGCACTAAATGTACCGCAGGGTTAATTACTACTTCGATGTCACATGAATACCAGAGCAGTCATGTATCCCAAAGGGGGGGGGGGGGGGGGGGGATGGTGCAAAGATATCACCTTCAAGTTGACAACGTCAAATGGTACCTTAACATCCTTGTCCAGCTGTATACAATTGATCACTGAAGCCATGGAAAAAGAGTTGGTCATGCCTGAAGCTTTTGATTTGTTCATATGTTTTCCATCTAGATCATGTGTTCTGTATGACCACACCACCTTAGTTACAAATATTAATGCTAATCTTAAAATTCTTCCGTAGGATGATCCAGAAACACCGGCAACATGCAAGGAGGACATGAGAACAGATCACGGTCCAGAACACACCATTGTAAGTAGTGGTTGGTAGCTAAATACTATCAGCACTAAATGTACTACTTCGGTTAATTACTACTTCGATGTCACATGAATACCACAGCAGTCACGGATCCCAAAGGGGAGGGGGGGGCCCCTGCCCCCCCCCCCCCCCCCCCCCCACCTTGAAATCTTTCATTTTGCTGGGACCTCCTCCCCCTCTCTCTCTTTCTCCCCCCCTCACCCCATTCTCCGAATCAATATCCTGGCTGCATGCCTGTACCACAGCAACATGAAAAGTTATTCCTCACAGGTGCTGTCTGGGCAAGACTTGGCAGTCAGCCCCATTGAAATCGTGCCTGTTGAGGAGGATGTACCCGACTCTCTACGTTGTTCTGTAAGTATGCGGTGGTGAACATGAGAGGGAGGGAGCAGAGCCGTATATGAGGAGAGTTTGGACAGTCTATGATCTCGCCGCTGCAACGTCCCCCTCCCGAATGAGCCAATCAGCCCGCGGCGCAGAGCGAGAGGCATGAGCGCATGCACGTGAACTCCCGGCTGCTCCTAGCTGAGCGAGGAGGGCCGCCATTTTCATTCATCTGCCCGTTGGAATGCATGGGATCAACATCTAAATTTTGATTATTTTCTTTTATATCGCAGGCTCTGACAAAATAATATACCGTTATTCCTCGGTGGGTTAACAAGCTAACGAATGAAGTTTTCTTTACGTTTGACTGCAAACTTTTATTCAGGCGAAAAAGAAGTCGACCCGTAGCAGACGACGCGTAGCTTCAACAGTGCTCTGTACGGGAAGCGTGTTGCGTCAAGACGACGGTCGTCTCCTTTTAGCTCCCTTCTTCCTTTTTCGCTCCTTTGGTGCTCTCCTCCATTTTTCTCCTCTCCAGTGCCTTCGTCGCCACACCCACTTGCCAGACGCAGGAGAGAGAACTCAAAGATAAAATGATACACAATAGAAGTGAGAGATTTGTTTCATGTTAACTTGTTTTTGTCCAAGATGCTAATTTTGCCAAAGTAGATGTATGCTAAGTGAAAGAGACGAACAACACAGAGCACTTCTTGCAACTGAAGTTTACTCACAGAAAAACATATCTATATACACACACCGTGAAATCAAGACGTGATGACAGAAATGCGACATCATCAAATCAATGCTTTTCTATCTACTATCCATTTTACGAAAGATTTTAAAAACGCCACCTCGGAGCCTAGTGCTCTGTGTTGTTCGTCTTTCACTTATCCATTGTTTTTTAGCGCTTTTACCCTCTGAACCATGAACTGCCAACTAGCCCAAGTGCATACCCTTCTATTGTTTAAAATATGTTTTGCTAATTTTCCATCTTTTGTATGGGGAATGCGAACCAGGCTGTTTTAGAGTTAACCACCAGGCACAAACTCAAAGATAACTTTGGACACATTTTCTTTGCTTGCAGGAGCTCCAGCTCACAGCTAGCAGCGATCATGGGAACAGCATCTCTCTGGCATCTGCTGATCACACATACAGCATCGAAAAAAAGTTTAAAAACAAAGGTGAGCACTGCTTACATCCTGCCTTGTATGTAAATCATTCAAGCCTATTTGGGCTAAGTCTTACATCGAGTGCGGCAGATATGTATATATGCTTGGAGGCTTGGTGTGACGGGTCTTGTCGGGTTATTTCCTCAATCCTTTCCTATCTGATTTCTTTCAATGTCTATTGTCCTGTTCTATGCAGATATTAACTTCAGTTGTTAGTCAGCACTATGTCAGTGCTCTTAGCATTCTTGTCCCTCGTTTTTTGGCAAAGGTTTCTTCTTATTAAACTGACGTGGAGTTCCAACTATGTCTAGGCTTGACAGTGTTGTATTCTTTTCATTTACTGTCACATGGGTGCTGCCTTCTTGAAATCAGATAACATGGCAGTCATAAGGTGGCTTCAATAAATAATAAATATTTATATTATAGAACTAAACGAGTGCCACATAACACAGCAAAATAGCCACGAGCGCGCTGAAATCAGAACAAACAGCAGTGAAGCTACCTAATGGCGACAGGTACGCCAGTATTCTCTATACAACTGCGGAAATGAAAAGGTGTATACATCCTAGTTTTATACAAATTTTCTCCACTATGAACTTTTTACACGAGCAGTGTGCCATGGTTAATTCAGGACATATTTCTGCCCGGGCAAGACTTTATATTAACTCGCATAGGTACGAGATATTATAGGCCTTTATTATCATTGTCGACAGCTGCTCTGAAGACATAAAGCAAGCTAGTTTTGGACTTCATTGTATTTAGTATTCTCAATGACTTCACATAAAAACATTGTGTAGCAAACATTGTGGACATAGCCCAACGGAAACCTGGTGGAACAAACAAAGTGCAAGTTTTTACACACATTTCAGCTACACAAGTGAACGTCTGCACGAAAGAGTCAAAAGAAACCCAAACAGACCCGTGGCAACCAGCACCTGCGCCACCAGATGCAAGTTCTGCTCCAACCACCACAGAGCCAACACCTGTGCTGCCATGTGCAAGTCCTGCGCCACCTGCTATGGAGCCACTACTTGCGCTGCCATCGACTACCGAGAGGGCAAGCAAGGAAAGTTTCTTTGAAGAGCGGGTTGCCCCTTCACACAAGCCAGCAGAAGAAGACTTCCTGCTTGGGGACATTTCATTTGAAACTCCAAGAATGTGTTCAAGCCCTGTGCCGGTGGAAGATGCAGACACAACTTATGAGCCATCTCAGGATGAGAGCTACCTAAGGTAATCCGTCACAGGGCTCTTCCATTGCATAAAAAAGGGTTTCAATATGAGAGCACCATGCTGCAATCAAGAGAAAATGTATTCGAGGGGAAGTTAACATAGCAGAAATTGCTTATAAGTTTAGGGTATAAATTTGCTGCCTTGTTAGGGACCCAGCCCTTTGGTGTATTAGCATTTTTTATGGTAGCTGTCACTGCGTTACCTGACATACTCGGTTACAGTGTTACGATAGGTGGTGTCACTCAACTCTCAATACAGCGTACAGAAAATATTGCACTCTCAGATTCTAAAAAAGGGGGCACATGGTACAAAAGTCATATGTTCCTAAGCTAATAGAAGTTTAGGAAATTCAAACAAGAAAATAAAGCCATGAAATGACATAGAATTGAGCAAAATGTTGTGGAATGTTGCACATACTGGGTGTTTCAGCAAAAGCGTTCAAAAATTCTGAAGAATAGAGTAATAGAAAAACAAAGAAACTCTTTTCGAAAACCAAATATGAGCTGCGAGAGACTTTGGGAATCACAAAATATATAAAAATTACCTATCTAAGTAACTGAAATGTGCTAATCTACTTTGTAATGAGCAGTTTTCAGGTTCATGTTGCAATTATAATTTTGAAGGTTACCATCATGGAAGGCTAAAGCAATTTACAGAAAGTAAAAAGAAGACACCGGCTTGATGATATTCGCCGATGAACTCTGCACTGTAATTGGTATGATTTCTGAAATTCGGTATCACTGCGTGCATGTCTTATCATACCTATTACAGAGCAAAGTTTGTCGGCGAATATCTCCAAGCCGGTTACTTTTTTTTACTTTCCATAAATTGCTTTAGCCTTCCATGGTGATAGCCTTTAAAATTCTAATTGCAACATAGACCTAGAAACTGCTAATTATAAAGTTACTACTTTTAGTTACATAGCTAATTTTTATATATTTTTGCAATTCCTAACATTTGGTTTTTGAAAAGAGTTCATTTGTTTTTCAATTACCCTATCCTTAGGAATATTTAAGGCTTTCACTGAAACCCCCAGTATACATGTTAATAGGTCTCAAGGTCAAGTACCATGTCTGTGATCCTTCACATATAGGAGAAAGGGTTACGAGGGTGTAAAAAGTGGCCTGTTAGTTCATTTAGCAGTGATGCAACTGGTCCGATTCAGTTTGGAGCAGCTCTTGGAGCGGCAAAGAGAGCTTTGGTAGCATAAGCGTACGCTTTATTTTCATTCATTTCACTGCAAATTTTACGTTAAGATTAATGTGTTGGCCTGTGCAACTAAGAGGCAATGTTTACTTTGCCTTGTCACTTACGTGTAACCTTTTGTTGGCATTGATGGCACAGCAGGAGCGATTCCCTTAAACACAGAACTAGCTATTTACTTGCGTGTAGAAGCACCAGACACAGTAAAAGCGAGATGATTGATGAAAGACAGCACATACAGCCGTGAATGGTTATTTTGGCCGTTCACCCTTGTTGGTGTTAGACTGGTAACAGCTCTCTTTGGTCTACAGACGTCCAACTCCTGGTTAGCTCAGTTGGTAGAGCGCTCCACTGGAAATGGAGAGGTCCCTGGTTCGATACCAGGACCGGGCGAATTTTTTCGGCCGCACACCAGTCACCTAGATGTGTTTGGAGATTTGTGCTTTTCCTTTGTTCCCCTTCCCCGGGGAATGTTTTTGTCATGTAAATTTATGTTTCTTGTTTGTTTTTTTTAGTTCTAGAGGTTGCAAGAAAATTGATTCTGAATGCAGATGAAAAACAAAGCATACAAAATAAAATTACAGAAAAGTCCATATAAATCTTCTTGCAATACCAAAGTATCCTTGCGAAACCTCGAATTGAAAAAAGATAGTGCCAGGATATCGCAGTCTATCGTATGGGAGTATTCACTGGAGGCCATACCTTTGTGCATGACTGCTGAGCACGTGCTGATGGCATGCATAAGCAGTGTTTTTGCTACATGGATTACAAACCATCAAGATTGCCGGTCGGAGCAGCCTATTAATGTGAGCTCGTTCTGAGAATGCGCTATAAATCGCCCACTCAAATATGGCATCCAGTGAATACAAGCCCAAGTTTTATTCTGAAATTCTGCCACGTTTCGCTCTGGAGGAGTGCTTTAACCTGACCACACGGGTGCACTGCGGCAAAGCAAGACATGCAAAATCGCAATGACTACTTTGTCGCTGTCGCTTTACTGCAGTACATCAGTGTGCAATGAGAAGAACACTCAACGAACTAACTCGCCAAAGCAGACCACAAAAATAAGAATTATTGCAAAACTTCCGAGTACATTCAATGTTTGACGTGAAATCAAATGGAGTAGTACGTTATTTGAGGCGATTATCGAAAGTTCTGAAAACCCGCACAAGCATATCATAATGATCCGGCCTGGTGGAGAGCCCTGAGCTATTCACTTCTCGGTATTAAAGTGAAATGAAGTTGTGGCACAGTGTTGGTGCAAATTCCTTATATTTTGGTAAAATGTCGCAGAATAAGCCCTTTGGCGCAGTTTGGCACAAATGGCGCAGCAATCACATCATTGATTTAGGTTGTGACTGACCCTGGGAATATACTTTGTGCAGCGACTCAGCCCCATCGCACCCCCCGCACGAGGAGAAGAAATACATTGTGTTTCAAAGTTGCCTCCTGCAGCTGTTCCGGCAGTGCATCACATGCCATGCAACATGCACACTTCAAACCTGGACCCAAGGCACAATGATCAAGGTGAAGGCTGTGTGTCCCGACAAGCATACGAGGACTTGGCTGAGTCAGCCACTCATCAAGAACAAGGCTGCTTGCAACGTCCTCCTGTCCACAGCTATTGTGGCCACTGGTTCCAGCCCTTACAAAGTGCTGAGGCTCCTGGAACTCATCAACATCCAGGCTATTGCAGAACGAACATACTTTCTTTACCAGACAGCGATCGTGCAGCCTGCAATTGAACGAGTGAGTGCCTCAGCTCACTTACTGTCTGCCGAGGGCCATGTTTCTCGAAGTGTAACTTTGGAGCCGCATACTCCCATAGCTTTTATTAATTTGCGACCTTGCTTCTGAAGTCCAGCAGGCGGTGGTTACCACCAACAATATGCTTAGACAGCATCCACTAAAAAAATTAGAAGTTTGTTTTCATATTTCATATTTTGCATTTGAGTTGGCATGTGGTAGCACAAGTGGTGATGCAACAACTTGTTGTTGCATCACCACTTGTGCCTGCTGAACAAAGCACAAAGAAGGACAGACGGATAGCACCCACTGCTCGAGATGACAATCTATTCTATATAGTATGTGGCACTGCATGTGAAAGACAAAGGTAATTTCGCTACAAGTGTAGCTGCCCACTCGTAATTTGTTAACAACGAAAAATTTATCAGTTTGGACAAATATTAAAGAAATGTTTCCTAAAAATGTAATTATTATTATTTCTTAATTTTTTTTTTTTGCAGGTGTGGAATCGAGAGCAAAAGAGGCTTCTTGAAGAGAGGCGGGGAAAGAAAGTTCACTTGGCTGGAGACGGGAGGTTCGATTCGCCGGGCTTCTCCGCTAAGTGCATGACGTACACGTTCATGGAGATGGACACCAACCAAGTCGTCTACTTCGTACAGGTCTGCCTTGGAGAGGCAAGTATTTCATGCTTTCAGGGAGGCTTTTTCGTCCTTCTAGTAAAGTTAAGAGGACTGTGCAAGGTGACTGTTTATTGAACCTAAAAAGAAGAAATTGAAATAAAATGTTAGGGGCACTTTTTGACCATGTAGCCATTCAGTTTCCTGACTCATGTGTGGCTAATAACTCGTGTGCAATGCCACTCACACCTTCCTTTCAATAAAATTACTCATAACTTAATAAGTTGCTGCTTAATCATTTAGTAACTCGGCACTAATTGTTTTCTACCTGCATACCGTATTTACTCAAGTAATAGCCGCACTGCTTATGAAGAAAACCGGAGGGTTTGCTTTTCTGTGGAGCACGCGGCTTGCCTATCATTGAGATCGACAGCACGATTCCAGCAGTTTACAGGACAGAGATAACGTCTTTGCGCAAAGATACCATCTGTGAAGATTGCATTTGTATGGAGAATCATGTTCTCAATCTAGTTATTCGCTATGTTATTTATGCACAACGCAGTGATTGGCCTATATATGTTTTGCAGTAAAGTAGATGCAAGGGCCTTGTTCATAAATAGTGCAGCTATTACTAGAGTAATTATGGTATGTTGTCCTTTATACTATCTGGGTAGTCCCCACCTCCATCGTTTTAATATCAGATGGCAACAGGTTTAGATGTTTTATATGCAACCATTTTATATAAGCTGACCAATTTTGCTTTTTTTTTTTACCCCAATCTTTTTTTGTCATGGTTTGGATTTGAGAATGTCTAAATAACATAATATGCAACATGCTATTATTGTGCAACCATTCTTTTTACAATTACAGGCTCCTGAGGTCAAGACCAGCAACTCCATGGAGCTGTATGGCTGTGTCAAGGGCATAGATTTCCTCAAGCGGCAGGGCATCACCATTGAAGACTTGGTGACCGACCGTCACGTCGCCATCAAGGGCCACATGAAGACGAAGGAGCCCGAGATCCATCACTACTTCGATGCTTGGCACATAGCAAAAGGTGCTAAACTTTAATCATTATTCTCCATGTCCTTTGCAGCATCATACCAGTCTGCCATGAAGTCGACATTAACAGCTCTGTGTACTAACTAGTTCCTTTCTGCACAGGCGTAAGCAAAAAGATGCTGGCGGCGAGCAAGTATGCAGGGTGTGGTGCCTTGGTGCAATGGGCACAGCCTGCCTCCAACCATGTCTACTGGTGTGCGGCCAACAGCGAAGGAGATGGCAAACTCCTCGTTGACATGTGGAAAAGTGAGAAACATTTTCCAAAACTATATTGTGTTTATTTCTAATACACCGAGCAGTGCCAAAGCATTATGTGAGGGAGTGGGTTACAGATAGAAAATGCTTGTATAAACAAATCATCCCAGCGAAGCTGTAAAAAGAGGGATGTGCATCTGAAAGGCCAGTAGCTACTGAACGGCTGGCTGCAGCCATCACATATAAAGGTGGTCTGTGCGTTCCCTTACCGCAGGCACGGTGAGAGTTGTGAATCAGATCAGGGACTGCTTTTACTCTACTTGAAGACGTATCTGTCGTGTATTCTGGGAAATAATCGCAGCAAGTCATAGCAGTCTACCTGGAGAAAGTGTGGGTCCAGGGTCACATTTGACACTACTGTAGAAACCTGCATACACTAAAAACTTCATATAATACAGATCACTATTTGCAAACCGACAGAAAATAATATTAAAAAAAGATTAACCCACATTTAATGCGACTCCGGAAAATGAAGTGCAAAAGCCAATGCTTGTTTGCTTTGAAGTCCTTTACTATTGTGGGATGCCTTTCTGTCTTACTAGTTCCATTGCCTCTGCCCCTAGTACCTCAATTGTTTATACCAGGATGCCAAGTACATTATTTTTTCACAAAGTGTGCCATGTCTACTTTCACCCCAGAAAGTGCTTCGTTCTTTGGACACCGGACACCTCTTGTGCTGTTGCATGCAGAAAGGGGTTGTGTCTGTTGCCTCCACCCTTGTATCCTTCCCTCATTTACAGCCAACTTTTGCCATGCTGCTGCCAACTGTCTTCTAAAGTCACTTGTTTCGCCGTGTATCACCTCCGCAATGGTCCCAATGAGGTGCTTGGCGAGATTTTGATAGCAGCCAGGCGATCGACAGTGGCGACTTTGGTTGATTAAGTGGTCGGGTGATGGTACAACAGCTAACAAAAGCGTGATAATGATTTTGGTTACTTGGGAACCGAAACTACGAGAGACTGTGTTTTAACTGACCTCATGAATGCTGAAAATTGTTTGAATCTTTATATAATACAAGACACAATTCACATGCAAAAACATAAAAAAAATTCCTCGTATTGTACACACATTTCTGTGGTATATCATGCAGTAGTGCATTCGCATCTAACATTTGTCATTGCAAAAACAAATCAGCACACTATCCTTGCATTTCCTTATAATATTAAAAAAGAACATTGAGGGATGATGTTTCAGAACAACCTATTGGAGGAATACACTAGTACATGTAGAAGGATGTAGGACACAAGCCATATATAACAAGCTGTAGTTGACCGTCCCAGTGGTATGTCTGTCCCTTTTTCTCTCTATATTCTATTTTCCCTAGTTCAGCTGACCTTTTATAGCCGTATATAACTTTTGACTGAAGTTCATGCCCAATGCCAAAATCACCCAATTTTGTATAAAAATATTATATTATAGAACAAATGTGAATGCAAAAAGGAAGCCAACATGACAAAATCAGCAGAGCCCAGCTATACAAACTAGCTCCTCAAACATCGCCTGATCAGAAAGCAATTCTATAATATAAAACTGGTATTCGGTAGTCATGTAAACTGGAGGGTGACAGCAGAAACTTTATGAAACTGCAGGCATCAACAATCATGCCTCGGATGTGCATACTGGCCACGGAGGGATCTACAACCGCTGCCTCCATGACCCTCTCATTGGAGAGAGGGAGTGGCTCTCTCCAGGTCAGTAGATACCCATTTCAATAACTTAGCTTCACTCACTTCTCTGTCTGGTATGACTGCATATGTATATTGTGGGGAGGGTAAGTAGAAAGAACCTCTACAGTGAGCAATTTTTATTTCAGGTACCCCAGCATACAAGCGTTTTGCAGCAATCACGACACAACGATTGCTGCTCAGGGACCTCGAGCACGTCTCACCCGCGGGCCAGACCTACAACCTCGAGTCTTATCACAGTACTCTGACAAGATTTGCCCCCAAGTCTGTTGCATTCAAGCCCGGCATGATGCTTGCCAGGTTTGTCTTTTGTCAAAAAAGTTGGCACACCTGAAAGAACCCAGTCTAGCTTTGTGTCAGGTGCGCAGCCAGGAAGCGGGCCTATCGTGTTTCAGCCCAGCCTACAGCCCTCCAACCCTTCCCCTTCCCCCTGCCTCCGGAGTGTGGTTCCACTCCTATCCTATGCTCAAGGCACCATTTTGCATGTCCAGCGCAAAAAAATGTTTCCATGCCCTCGGCACCCCCACACGCCAAGAGCTCCACCCCCTAGCCCCCCCTTCCCCCCCAAAAAAAGTCTCTGGCTACGCCACTGTTTTTTGTTAACACTTCCCAACAATGCTTTTGACGGTGGACAACATTTCTGCTTCAGAACCAGGCTGGCTGCCCTCCATCATAATGAGAACTCCACAAGAAGCCAAGCCCTCACAAGGGACGGACGTCTCAAGTGGAAGAGGAGAATGCAGAGGGCAAAGAAGGGGATCGAGACCGTCAAGAAGGAGAAAACCAAGCCTACCTATGGTATGACATAAACAAGTGTGTTGCACTGGGCTTTTCTGAGATAACTGCAAATGTTACCAGTAGCCACTTGTTTGGTTTAAATTTTTTTATTGTATAAAGCTTCCCCTATGCTCTCAATTATTACAGCGTACGTCGGCGCACTTCTCCACGAAGTTGTCGCTTGCTGCAACGAGTCGTCCTCCTTCAAGGAGGCACTGGAAAAGACCCGTCAGGAAGAAGTCCTCCCCATGGCGGCGCTGTACCCAAGGCTCCCCAAAGAGCAGCTGGTGGCGCAGAGAATGTCGCGCTTCAGCCAGGGGGCGCCAGGACACTCATGAGGTGAATGCTCCATACAGATACCTTGCAGCTAATTATTTAGCATGAGGATTAGGGGTATGCCAGCTCACCTGGCTTTTTAGGACATAAATCCTTAAAGGGACACTGACACACCCAAAAAAGTTTTTTTAGTGTTTTGCCAGGCGATTCATTATGGTGTCGAAAGACCACCAAATCAATATTTTGCAACAGTGTCACATATATTTTTTAACAAAGTAAGAAAACGCAAATGTTGCGCTTTGAGGCGCTCTTTCGCTAGGTATTCGTTGATGACATTGAGGTCGAGAAAGAATCGCAGCACCACCGGCTTGTGTTAAACGGTCTATTCGACTGCCCGTTCTCTCGCGGTCGAGATTCCCCGTCCCCCCCTTCTTCTCACCCCAGACTAAATGTCTCATGCCAGTGGTGTCCATTGTTGTTTTCAACAGCAACTGCTCGAAACTGAAACCAAAACTGGACTGGGGAGGAAGAAGAAATATAGAGAAGGAGACAGCGGGGGGAAGCCACGTGGCTGTGCAACCTTTTTTGTCTTCAATCGACATATTTCCGGCTTTTTAAAAGCCACAAAAAATTGGTATGACATTTAATTTTTATTTTTAATATTGAGTGTTTGCCTTCAATGGCCCACAACATTGATTATATTTAGTGGTTGTGTCTAAACCAACCAAAAACGGCACGTGACCTTGGAGAAGAAAATAAGCGCGACTCAAACCGGCCAGCTCTTGATTGGCGGTTTTCGGGCGAAAAGAAAATGAACTTCGGGCCGCAAATTGTGTTCTGGGTAGTTGTGCTCTCATATGTCATGTACAAATAAAAACCTTGGCGAGCATAAACACCAGGTCAGTGTCCCTTTAAAGTTGGCAAGATTTTCATGTGCAATCACACTTTTGGCAACTTCATGCCAATACATCTCAGAAGGGACAAAACGTGAGGATTACAAGAGAATAACTAGGTACAAACAGCAATAATTGTATCATATTGCACCCCTTAAAATTTGAAAAATATAGCATCCTTATGGACTTTTAAATTTTTTTCGAACAGCCAAGCCCAGAAACTGAACCTAGGCCAATCTTTCTTGTAACTGCAAGGATTGTGGGAGTGCATTGTTTTCAAAATCTCTAATACTGAATTTGGTCATACTATGGAGTAGAGTCCACTATACAGGCATTCACACTGCAGGGCTTAAAGCCCATCTGATAAGCAAACTTCCATGTTTATCTTGGCTTATCTGGAGATGGGTTTTCTAGAAATAAAACTCCTCACTCAGAGACAGTGCAGTGTACACAGGCTGTTACATCTCATACATTACATAAATCATACATTACATAAATCTCTCAAACATGTTTACCTTCAACATTACATAAATCTTAGAAGCGTTTGAGGACTTCATCTGACCATATCACTAATTCTTAAAAATGGCTTGATATCTCGCAATACATGTATAAACATTCACAGCATCCAGTCCGCTTACTTTAGCTTTTTTTTTTTTTTTTATTACATACTAAAAAGCACACTATTTCTATCAATACTTATATCTCTCTGTGGCACTGGTATTAAGTTGTTTGCCCAGTTTTAAAAAAGTTCAAAATGCAGTCAAATGTTTATTAAAGTTTATACACAGTTATTTGTGGGGCTGAATCAAAGAATAACAAGCTCTGCTGATTTACAGGGGTGCAATTAACTACAGCTAATGTTAGCTGTTACTACTTTGATACTTGTGGTTTCAGAAGGATCTACTGCACAAGAGACCACCGACACAAGAAGTGAACCAACCTCAGCTATCCACTGGTGCGGAGTCCAGAGAGGGGTACCGGAAGCCAGTGTACCTCTGGGAGGGAAATGTTTTTCTTATTTTATGAACAGCACATGCTGGCAAAACTCGCCGGTTTCCAGCGCCCAGGCGACCCCACATCCAGCGGGTGAATTGCCGGTACGCCACAAAGCGATACTTCCTGCAGAAAAGAAAAATCAAGCGTTTGTTTTTTGTAGACAGGAAATGAACAGTACCTGGAAAATCTAAGCGAAGTCCTTTTTCGGGAGGACGTCCAGCTCCCTTGTCACACGGTGTTGAATGTTGGGAACAGATCCCAGGTCTAAATAAAACGGACAATTTCACGCTTGAATGCCCACTTCCTCCGCTAACATTCATACTGTGAGTAGACGATCCTTGGCCAAAGCTCCTTTACCGTTTGTATGTTTTCTTTGCGACATGCAGTTCCAAGCTTGCCAAATTGACAAACATCTTCGATGCTGTCCTGCCTTTCTTGAAAATGTTTAAACCCGACATAAACCTACCTCAGAGTAACAACCTGTTAAATACTTTTGCACATGCAGAAAGACAAAAGTTTTCTTGATGCATTGTGATAGCGGTGGTGCAGTCAAACTGGTTGGTGAGCAGGGCGGGGCATAGATACTCCAGAGAATATTCAGGAATACAAATACTGAGATATATGTATTTTAAGGCCTAAAATACAGATGCTATATATCTGTCTTATGCTACGGGATGACCCTGAGACACCTCCGAAAAACATTGAAAAAGTATTCTGGAATACAGATACAGACACTTATAAAAATACATTTGTTCCTGAACGGTGCTACGTGGGGAGGGCATACTGTTGAAATTTGGGCTAGTTGGTGAAGCATGTTTAGGGGTCAAACAGCGCAAACAAGGTACTCTTGCAATACATTTGTATCGCAATACTGCCCAGCCCTGCTGGTGAGATCGGTCTATCTGCAGTATTCCTGAGTTTTTAAAATAATAATAGCGGGCGATTGTCCACAGTGGGTGCTTCTGCAGTATTTGACAGTAGTGTCACCTGTCACGCCAACTCCCATTATTTTGACAGGCTGTTATCTATAGGTCTAAGATATGTGGTGCAGTTGGCCTATGTGTATATACTACTGCCTTTCCATGTAATAAAAACACTGTTGATATGTTTAACTGTGTTGCAGTCTCTTTTCTATGTGCGGTACATTGCTACTTGCTAGGAATGAGATTAATCCCTAGAAAAGCATATATGCTTGCTTTGTCAAAAGTAAATTTTGTGCAAAATCAAACAAAATATACACGACAAAAAAAAAAAAAAGAGTGATTTAATTTGGGATATCTTTGGCAAGACAGTAAATGCGTAAACCTTTGAGCAATAAGGAGTCGTGCATGATGCATAATTTTCACCGAATAAGATGCAGAAATTGAAGAACAAATATAAAGCTCACAATTATGAACACAAGGAAACCATGCAAGTTTGGGCTTTCGAAAACATGAACCGATACTAGAAGGTTCCGTGAGTCACCGCACTCACACAAGTCCCTAAATGTTTACATGTAGTACATAATCACGGTTTTCGTTTTGGGTACTGTGACGTCTGCGCCACGGCTAATTCGGCTAGGTTGCCTCATGCCAACCCTCATGCCCGCCTACTCACTCGTGCAGCTGGTGTTGAAGCTCACGACCGCTCTCACGGACTTCGCAGTATGCCACCGCAAGAACGGCAACATCTAAGCATAGCTTCGAGAAGTCTCCGTCCAACGTGATGCACCGCGTCGGTTGCTTCCGTACGGCCGGTGCCAATTCTCGGCAGCAGAAGCACTCTCGAGCTGTCGGCATCGCAGTGCAGCGGCCGCAGTCGCACCTGTTTGATTGCAAAAAACAGTCGTTAAAAGCCGAGCTCCCCGATTGTGCGCGGAATGTGATTATGGGAATAGCTACAACGAAAACGCTCACCAATCTGTGCTTCCAACTCGACGAGGTGGCGGTGGCTCCGGTAGTGGGGCGGTAGGAAGCACGCCCGGAACATCGTCGAGTTGGGGCCGAGAAGCTTCGCCAGCGCGCTTCAGACGCTTGCGAGGAGTGTCCTCGTACGGTACTACTCCCAGTTCCGCACTTCTATGGACGATTCGGACCTCCAACTCCGACAGACCCGGTAAATTCATGCCGGCAAGCGCGGTGGAGGGCTGAAGCGAGCAACGAGCCGTTGACGCGTTGCAGGCGAAGCGGCCATTAACGTAAGCCGTAGCCGATTGGCCAGTCACTACGCCAGGCCAGGACCAACCACAAAGCCAGGACCAAAGACGTAAGAGGGAGGTTATTTTCTGCTTTTTTTTGCTTTTTTCTTGTAATTTTAATTTGCCTATAACTTTTAAAATAAAGCGAATTTCGAGAAAAGAAAAAGTTCCCCGAGTTACTACGTTCAGTGCGCTCAGGACTGGTGCAAATTAAAAAATAGTAAAAAAGGCATTGCAGGGCCCCTTTAAAGAGGATCTGCCAGACGCCGCGTTGGAAATAATTCGAGCTTCACAAACTCGCGGCGAGCGTGCAGCGACAATACCGAAGATGTCGAAAACATTGTGACGGGGAGCTACGCGCCACTTTCCCGCCAAATGCCGAAGAGGCGCGAGCGCGAGTGCCAAGACAGGTAGCGGGCTGTCGGTGGAGCTACAAGGGAAGTTTTTATTCCATACTTTTCTTTTTTTCCACCTTTTGACACCTTGAGGTGTTCAATCCCATTGTCTGTAGGACACATCAATCGCCGTTTTACGACTAAATTTCTTCTATTGTACTTTTGCCCATCCATCTACACGCCATCGCCATGTCAGTAAAGCGAGGGAACACGAACTACACTGCTTTGCAAAGAAGCTTGCTCTTTACTGCAGCAGATCCTTCCCAAACGTTTCAAGACATTGATCATCCCACACTCCTAGTCACTTTTCGACAGTGTCTGAAAGACGCGTTGACTGGGATCCGCGTCGAGAAGGATGCCATTATGGTCACTGTGAGCTTGTGGGAAGCCATCGATATGCTGCAGGATTTACACAATGTGTGTGGGATTGACGTGAAGAGGCCGGCTGTATCGTACTGGAATCTGGAGTCTACTTCCAATGCAATTTGGATGCCCAATCTTGACAATGTTCCCCAAGGGGAAGTAGTTTTTACCATGCTTTTTAAAACAACGAACCCTGACGTCGTTGCAGTACTGAAAAGTAGGGAAATTTGGGACGAATTGCAATTACAATATTTAATTGAAGACATCACCGACGTGCGTATCGACTCTACCGGAATTGCAGTGGACGTCGTGGACATGGATGGCCTGGTGAAACTTCTCGACGTGAGGAATCTGGCAGGGGTGCTCGTTTCAGGGTTCCTTCCTCCTTTCCGAGCAGCTTTCTGATCTCGTGCCTCACTTGCACCGCATGGTTGAGTGAGAACACTTGTATCCGTCACTGTACTTACAGGTTAGTTATTTAGACCACTGCACTACCTATCGGTCCAGCGACTATTGTTTGTTCGCGGTGTCATGCCCCTTTGACCACCAAAGTGTTGGAAAGAGAATTCGCGCGTGCTTTGTATCTTTTTTCCCTTCCTGCTTATCACGTCTAAGGCTTCTTGTGGCAGGAGATGTTGAATCGAACCCTGGCCCCGAAACCCGAAGCGCTGATGTTCAAACAACAATCCTAGCAACTGTGCAAAGAATTGAAGAAGGCCAAACACAAATTCTAAGTGAAGTGAGACTACTGAAAGATAAACAGAAAACCACAGATACTAAACTGCAACAGTTATCGGACAAAGTGACAGCAATAGAAGCCGAGCTTGCGCAGTTGAAGTCCCAATCCCCCTCTCTCTTACCCGCTGAAACCATCCCGTCATTGGAATCTAAAATTAGTCATGTACAGGCTAGATGCGACGATGCAGAAAACAGACTTCGCCGTTGTAACATTTTGTTTTACGGTATCGAGGATTCTGAAAACGAAACGTGGGCCATGAGCGAGGGAATCATTTTAGAATTCTGCATGCAAAAACTTAAACAGACCGTTAGCTCCGATTGTGTTGAGAGGGCCCATCGCCTGGGACGTTTTTCAGCGGGAAGAAATCGGCCAATAATCGTGAAGTTTTCCCGATTCAAGGAGAAAGATCGCATCTTAATGTCCGGTCCATTGCTTAAGGGGACACCTTTTGCCGTAGGGGAAGACTTTTCTTTGGATGTTCGTATTGCTAGAAGAAAACTTCTCCATTTTGCAAAAGAAAGAAATGTGTCTTACAAGCTGACGTTTAATAAGCTGAAAATGGAGAACAGGATATTTGTTTACAATCCCCTATCAGACAGTGTAGAACAACTGACAGCATAACAGCGAAGGAAACAAAAATCTAAGCCCTCCTGTCCTAATCGGGTCTTATCAAGAATCTCGGATAAAACGCGCAATGTTTCATTTATGTTCACTAACATCCGCAGTGTAATCCCTAAACATGATTTAATATCATCATATTTGTACGATAACGATACCGACGTTGTAATCCTAACAGAGACTTGGCTTAAACCTGGTATACTTGATAAGGAAATATTTGACACTTGCGCAGACTTCAACATTTATCGCCGTGACAGATGTATCAGGAGGGGAGGAGGTATCTTGATAGCTGTCAAAAAAGACATTCCCTCGTGCATAATAAAAATTGATAAAGACATCGAGATGCTATGGATCTGTCTTCATACTTCATTCAAGAAAACCATAATTGGCGTCTGTTATCGACCACCCAACAGTGACTCATCATTCTGCGATTCGTTTCACGATAACTTAAACCTGATTCATTGCGACCATCCGAAAGCCGACGTATTTGTATTTGGTGACTTTAACTTTCCATCTATCGACTGGTCGACACTATCATCCCAAGATAATACTGAAACAAATTTCGTGGATATATGCCTAACTTTCAACCTCGTACAAGCAGTATCCGCCAGCACGCGCGGCAACAACATTCTCGACTTAGTACTAGCATCAGCACCAGATGTAATCACTTCCTTGACCTGCTGCGACGGTTTCAGTGATCATAAAATTGTGGATCTGAAATTAAACTTATCTACCTCCCAAAAGCTGCATACTATTAAGCTGATAAGAGATTACAGCAAGGCTGACTATGACTCAATTAATAAAAGCCTCCTGCGTTTTTGTTCTTCATTCACTGCCGGCTTTCACACTCGTACAGTAGAAAATAATTGGAATATGTTTAAAAATAAATTATCTGCGCTCATTGATGCTCATATTCCCCTTATTTCAATCCGTTCCGACGTCAGTCAGCCCTGGTTTAATAAAGTACTAAAAACGCTTCGTAATAAAAAGAAAAGACTATTCCAAAAGGCAAAACAATCCAATTCTGATGTATTGTGGGCGAGGTACTCTAGCTGTGAAAAAGAATATATTACCTGTCTAGAAAACTCAAAGAAAAAGTACTTTAATTACGATTTACCTGCTCTACTTAAAAACAATCCAACTAAATTCTGGAAAAATTTATCGCCTACCGAGTCTCATGATAAGATATCCCTTATTAGCGGCTCTGGCCAACTCGTACCCGACGCGAGCTGCCCAACAGTCCTCAATACTTTCTTTACGTCTGTTTTTACAACCGAGGACCTAAGTAATATTCCGTTTGTACCAGAGCTAGACTGCCGTTTTATGGAACCCATTTCAATATCGCCTGCAGGAATTCTAAAACTCATCAATAACCTTAAAATCTCAACATCCGCGGGCACCGACATGATTAGCTCTAAAATATTACGTAACACTGCTGAGGTATCATCAAATATACTTTGCTTACTTTTTGAACAATCATTATCTACCGGATCCATCCCTTCTGACTGGAAGATCGGGAAGATCGTTCCAGTTTTTAAAAGTGGCAATAAAAACTCACCAAATAATTACCGACCCATCTCATTAACGAGTGTTGTCTCAAAGCTATTGGAACATGTTATTTTCTCGAATGTGATGTCCCATCTTGACCAAAACAACTTTTTTTACAAACACCAGCACGGATTTCGTAAGGGGTTCTCATGCGACAACCAACTCCTTGAATTCACTCACGACATACATAGTAACATGGACCTAAACACCCAGACCGACGCCATTTTCTTAGACTTCTCTAAAGCGTTCGACCGCGTGCCCCACTGCCGTCTAATATCTAAACTCTCCTCACTTCGCATTGACGACTTAACTCTTTCCTGGATCCGAAACTTCCTCTCCTTAAGACAGCAGTTCACCACAGTAGGTGATTTTTACTCGGAGCTTTCCGATGTAACCTCCGGGGTGCCGCAAGGTACTGTCCTTGGCCCTCTTCTATTTCTAATATACATTAATGATCTCCCGCAGTCGCTAACATCCTGTGTACGTCTTTTTGCCGACGATTGTGTACTGTACAGAAAGATTAACAACCCTGACGACCACTTACATCTCCAAACTGATATTGATCGGGTAGTTACCTGGTGCCACAAATGGCAAATGACCCTTAACACAGCAAAATGTAAACTTGTTTCTTTTACCCGTAAACGCACAAATTCAGACTTCACATATTTACTCAACAATTCGCCCATCATCGCTGCTTCCGCTTATCAGTACCTCGGTGTCGAACTAACTTCTAATCTTTCTTGGGTTTCTCACATTACCACGATAACCGCTAAAGCATCCCGTACCCTCGGTTACTTGAAACGCAATCTTAAATCTGCGCCCTCTCACCTCCGCAAATTATCCTATGAAACCTATGTTCGCCCGAAATTAGAGTACGCCTCCGCTATCTGGGCCCCTTACCAAACCTACCTTATTAATCAAATCGAATCCATTCAAAACCGTGCAGCCCGCTTCATTTCTTCATCATATTCGCGTTTCGACAGCGTGTCACTAATAAAGCAAAATTATTCTATCTGTCTACTGGAAACTCGACGTAACATTTCTCTCCTATGCTTAATTCACCGATTATGCCACAGCCCCGCTGGGACTTGGTTTTTGCATCTGGAACACCTGAACAAGGAATCACGTAATTTTAACACTAAGACTTTTAAGCGCATCTTTGGGACATCATTGTCATTCAATAATTCTTCCCTGCCACGTGCCATCAAGCTCTGGAATGATCTTCCCGAGGCCGTTGTTTCAGTTTCCGACCCAGCACTTTTTCGTTCAGAATTAACCGCATATATGTTAGCCAATTAAAAATGTGTAACGATGTTATTTTCTTGCAAACTGGTCACTGTATCTATATTTTTACTCGAAATGTTAACGGATGTGTGTATTATTATTATTTTTTATTTCAGTATGTGCTTTATGTTACCCAGCTGTGCAAATATTTAGTTTATTCTGTTGCGCGCAGATGTGTATTGATGTTTGTATAGAGTCGGCGTGCTCCCTGCCATTCCTTCTTTGTGTTAACCAGATTATATAACCCCCCTCATGTAATGCCGACAGGCCTTTGAGGTACTTTGAATAAATAAATAAATAAGTATTTCTTTCTTTTACATCCCTTGTGCTATTTCAGTTAGTTTTTTCACGGTAGAGGACAACTTTTGATACGTAAATTGAAGATCAAATCGATTGGCCGCAGGAAGAAACACGGGAGGTAGCATCTTTCGAATGGAAGAATTTTGCGCTACTGCTTATAAGAAAATACTCGAGCACCATGTTCGAAATTAAGGATCGGCCGGACCTCTAGAACAAGTTGCATTCCACTACAGATTCATCTGTAGTCATCTGCGTGAGCAAAGAAGCAAGTATGGTCACCGTACAAAAGAAGGGAAGCATAGGGCATACTTCTTTTTACAACGTCCGTGTTGTGGCAGCCGGACTTAGAGCACAAGCTGAAGTGGCGAGCGATTCGGGTTTCCGCAGAAAAAAGAAGGGTTAAACCCCAATGTCAATTCTACACCGTCCCTAAAAATTCAAAAAATGGCGTGGTGGCAGTAGCCATGCAAGGAATGCATTACGAAGACCACCGTCAATCTTTGCTCCGTTGCTACTGCTAGCGTTTATCCCGTCCAAACGAGACATCGGAGTTCCATCACCATGAGCATCCAAAATCCACTGCGTCGCACTTGCCATCAACTGCAGCAGCCTTGCTATCAACGATGGCACTACGTCGTAGGCAGCCCTGAAGCACGGTCAACGACGGGGGTACGAACTGCAGACCTTAGGATGCCAACCTGCCGACATGAGCCTGGGTACGGCCACTTCGCTTACCGGTGGGTGCAGCAGCGGGAAGGTATTCAGAAGACCGTCATCATTCTTCGTTCAGGTTAGTGATCATATAAGCGATAATAGATGCATAGAAGCTATGCGCCGAAGAACTGAGGGAGAGGAGGAGACGAGAGAGGTCGTCGGAATGCCATGCTCCGAATGGTTAGTGGGTAGACCTGAAGCTGGTCCTTTGTCTCCACTGCCATTGTCGAATGCATTAGAAACGCTGCTCTCGCATTCGGTTGCGTTTGACAGGTGCGATGGAGACAAGGGCAGCTAGCTTTAGGTCTACCCACTTATCAATTGAATCGGAGCTCGGTGTTCCGACGTCCCCGCGCTCTCTCATCCCCGTGCTCTCCCTCAGTGTCTTGGCGCATAAACGCAATAATAGATGCCTCTTTGTGCTGCTGTCCCTCTAAATGTTCTGCTCTTGTTTTTTGTCCCATTATGAAATGATATCCTACCTTGCAGAGGTAGTAAACTGAACCTTGGTCCTAGAAAAACTTAAAAGCAGTGGTAGCCAAAAACCTTGGAGGTAAAAAAAGTATGGCTAGGGATGTAAAGTGATCATGCGGGCAGAAGGATTATTTGTTTCGAGCAGGGGTGTGCAAAAAGCATGGTGCCTAGCGACCGGGAAAACCGGGAATCGTCAGGGAGAGTTTAATTAACGGAAAAAATCGGGGAATCGTCGGGGATATTGTCAAAAAGCGAGCCCGGTTAGGGAAAATGAGCCAGAAACGTCATCGGGTGCCCTGAGCAAAGACTTGAGCACCTAGGCGCAGAAAAATAGGCAATAAATTTTGCTTAGAGCGCGGGCTCTGCTGATTCGATGTAGAGTGTGCTACCCGATGCGAAGGGAACAGCCGACAAATCCAGTCCAAGCCTTGAATTAGATTGGATTGGATTGAGGCGGTGTCATTTTGTTAGACCCCAGCGCCCTCTCCACACATCCGGGAAGTTCACCAGGTTCGGTGGGGTAAATGAGAGAGAGGGCACATGCCCGACTCTGCTAGCAGACGACAAACCGGGAGGTTGCTGTTCCCCATCTTTGGGCTGTATTGGCGGGCTGTACCGAACATCGAACTCTCGCTCGTGGCTGCCGTTGTGAAGTGCTTCGCATTCTTAGAATATTTTTGGCTACTTTAAAATGACACCCTTTAGCGCTCTGTTGTTTTATTTCAGTAAATGACCAACTAGTGTATCTGTGTCCCATTACTTCAATAGCAGTTGAGTCAGCCGGCACCTTAACCACTGCGTCTAATGTGCCAGGAGAGCATATATTTATTTATTATTCCAGACTTACACTCATTGTCGCTAAAGGCGTACACCAGTACTAACTTCGTATAGTAAAATAGCTACAGCAACTGGATTTACTTTTAACCGGAGCGACCGGCCACTCTGACAGTTTTTTCTTCTTTTTTTTTTACGCATGGGCGAATAGAGCATTTTGGGTTCGAATCGAATTCGAAGCGAATAGTGATTTTGGCCGAATAATTTCGAATCGAATAGTTCGAATAGTACAAGCAACAAATACCGCAAGAAATGTTTGAACTACAGTTTCATATTTGCTCTCATTTAGTATTAGAGGTACTGCAATTGTAAATTTCAAGCAGACTGAGTTCGGGAGCACGAAATGGTTGGAAGCTTGCGCCACCTGGCCGGAAATCCAAGCCAGAGTATTCGGAAAGGTCTAATAATTCGGTATTTTTGAATAATTCGATATTGTCGAATACTTAAATTCGTTTCGAAGCGAATGCCAAATAGAACAGAATTCGATGGGCTATTCGTAATAACCAAATATTCGCCCATCCCTACTTTTTTCATTTTTTTATTCTTACATAAATATTTTTAATTTTTATGTAAGATTGCAGTTAGACTCGGTTAGTCTTTTTTATCTAACATAGTATTACACGATAACTGGCATACCAAAATGCATCTGCGTTTAAAATTTCCAAAATGACGCAATTTTAAACCAAGTTTGAACGCCAGCCGGATGTTAGGTACAGCCCACTCGGCGGAGTAGACGACATACGGGGTGAGAGGGGGAGGGCATTTTTCTCTCTCCGCTTTTCCTAGTGGAATGGTCTATAGACCGTTTTATTAGGGTCATAGCAGAGAGGGTAATAGGGAGAAAAAAATGCCCCCCTCTCACCCCGGATATCGTCTGCTCTGCCGAGTGGGCTGTACCCAAAATTTGGCTGGCGTGCAAACTCTGTTTAAAATCGCGTCATTTTGGAAATTTCAAGCGCAGATGCGCAGATTTTGGTATGCCAGTTATTGTGTAATACTATGTTAGATAAAAAATACTAAAAGGGTCCAATTGTGTTGTTACCTGCGTGCCAATAAAACATAAAAATAGGGAAAACTGTGTCAGATTGGCCGGTCTCTCCGGCGAAAAGTAAATCCGTTTGCTGTACCTTTTTTACTGCACAAAGTCCGTACTGGTGTAAGCAGTGTAGGCCTTTAGCGACCATGAGTCGAAGTCTGAAATAATAAATAAAAACGAACTCTCCTGCCGCAATACACGCAGTAGTTGAGGGTAGTACTGCCGGCTGACTTAACTGCTATTTAAGTAATGGAAAAAAGATATGCTAGATGATCATTTACCGAAATAGAACAACAGAAAGCTCTAGGCTGATTTTGGAGTGGCCATAACTATTCTAAGAACGCGAACCACTTCACAACGGCAGCCACGAACGAAAGTTTGATGTTGCTTACAGCCCGCCGGTACAGCCCAAAGATCGAGAATGGCAATCTCCAGGTTTGTCGTCTGCTAGCGGAGTCGGGCGCGTGCCCTCTCTCTCGTTTTACCTAGAGCACTATACACCTTTCCAAAAACAGCTCCTAGGCCGCCGCCATGTTGCCGATGCTGATGCGGTTGGTGCGACTCTCGCGCCCTCTATCAGCTAGAAATTTTCTGCCACTCTCTGGGACTGTGAAGACCCGCTCAGGGCGGTTCTCTACCTACGTTTTTGCGGTTTTGCATTCAACGTTTTCTCGCCCCTCTTGAAAGTTTCCACCTAATTTCTTTTATGCGTGCTGCGTACCCTTTCTGTGTTATCTTCCATTGTGAGAAATAAGGCTGGTAAGTGCCTGCCATTCAAGCTTTTCTGCTCGACATTCACAAGAAAGCTTCACAAGCTCGACATTCACGGGAAACGAAGGACATGAAGGACGTCGAACGACCCTCGAAGCGATTTTGCGAACATTGTTCTCCCCCCTCCCAGAGATAATCCGCGTGAAATCCTCAGCCATCTCCAATAACAGTTTTCCGGGTTGGGGTGAGCAACGGGTCAGTCACGTTTGTTTCTTTCTTTGCCATGGTGCGGTTGTGAAAAAAGGAAGCTCTCCCCAAAACGTGCCCAAAAACGAAGTCATCCCGGATTCCGTCCGATCGTCAAGATGTGACTGTCGTCGACTGTGACTATGTTATTTGAGATCTTTCTCATATAAATTCGTTTCGGATAACGCTGCATCGTGTGGTACGTACGAATGTTAACACTTCCTCAATTGTATGTCCGTATCCTGTCCATCGGTAAACACGTTATTTGTGAGCGTGAAAACTCTATGCCTTTCGGCCCTCTTCTGTTGCAATTTAGTTTTGACAGCAAAGCCCTTTGTCGTTTCACATGCGGCGAATCCCGCGGTGCAGTCAAAACTTATCGCAAGAAAAAAAACAAATAACTACAAGTATTCATTCCAGTCGCATTCGTTCTGTCGCGCGTGTACCCAACAAAAATAGTTTAGATTTTTTTTTTTTACTTTTTTTGTTTTTTTAAATGTGGCACAATGCTTTCTCAATGTCCTCGGGAAAATACATGTGCCATGAAACACAAAATATAGCGGGAAAAGACGAGAATTTAGCCGCCAGCAGCGTTTGAAACTGCACCTACGCAGGCAGCTGCGCCTATTGAAATCACAGTCCACTCGGTTAGGAGGGACGCCGGTGAGAGTCTAGCCTCAAACTCAGTGACTGGGCTCACAATCGGTTTGTTGCCCCTGGGGTCGAGTGTTTTTTGGAAAGGTGTATATACACCTTTTCCGCGTAGTCGTCGCCATCTTACGTGTTGCAGCGACAGCCGCGCCGTCTGGCGTACGGTTATTGTGCGCCCATTTTGGTATGCGGAGAGCAGCGTTGTTCCAAGCTCCCGCGTTGTCCCCATTGACCCCGTGCATCATATCTTCATTGTTTTCCCTTTAGTAAGTTCTTAATTTGTTTGTTATTGAAAGTGTGAATTATTCTTGTGTTCTGGCGTGTTTATTCGCCTTCATGGCGCCCGTTGTTGCGTAACAGCGACGAGAGGTTCGTCGGCAGCGTCGCCGGTAATTGAAATCAGAGGCATGTTCACTTTTCCTGAGGACGTTTACCAGTGTTTACTCTTCGTGTGTTGTTGTTTGTGAAGAATGACAGCCTTCTGCGAATGACTAAAGGAGGGTTTCTATGCGCGAGCGAGGGCGACCCTGGGCATAGAAGTATCATCGTTTAATCATAGAAATACTCGCAATGGGAGTTGGCGACGCGGGCCGAACGGTTTATTGTTATGGTGCACCGTCGAGGTACGATCACTAGTTACCGGGACATCTCTACTTCGTATGACGCCCAGATCCGTCGGAACTATTTCGGAGATGGGGGTGAAGAGGGGGGGGGGGGGGGGGGTTTCCATTAACGTATTTTAACGGGCGTCGCTACCGAGCAACACACAAAATTATAGTGCACATCCTCGTAGCAATGACCGGAATGAAAAACAAAACTTGAGTAGCCAATAACAATCATTACACCCAGGGTCTTACGTTTGCACCACAAGCTGCAAAATTCGTTTTACATTGTAAACATAGAAATAAAACAGCGCAAACAAACACAAGGACAAGTAGAAGGAGGGACACAGACACAGCGCTGTGTCTGTGTCCCTCCTTCTACTTGTCCTTGTGTTTGTTTGCGCTGTTTTATTTCTATGTTTACAATGCATCACCGACTAGCCCACCTCCAAACATTACTGCAATTCGTTTTACATTTGACTTGTCGAGGCCTATTACTGCACTTGTAGATGTCCGTTTCTATACTGCCTATTTGCTTTTTTTTTTTATGTGCTGATATTGCATCACTTCCCCGCTGACATCAGCGGGGAAGCGATGCAAAGTGTACACGTTACAGCCGCATTCGCTTTGCGATCTTCTTGTGTTCGGTGCACAATTTGTCGCACGCTATCTTCCGTTTTCGGAAATTGCTGCTGCAGCCAACGACTGCGCAGTGGCAGCCCGATGACCAAATATGCGCGGACATGATACATCAACGTATTAACCCACCTTATTACAACTCACTTCGCTGTCAAGGGCTTCAAAACCCATTTAACGCGAAACAATTCAGCATCTTGCCAGCCGGCTAGGCCTGCTCCCGCATACCGGAAGTGTTAGAACCGGGAGAACTATTCCCGCTGTGCGCCGAGTCGTCGAGTCGAGGCGCACGTTACGCGCTGGTTTGAGGTTAGGCGGAAAAGGTGTAAAGTAGGGGTGTCGCGAACCGGCCGCGGTTCGAGTTCGACCAGGTTAGACTTTTTCGAACTTTTAGTGAAAAGTTCGTCGAACCTTGTATTGAGGTTCGACTCGTGTGCGCATGCGCGACAGGCTGGCCAGTTGGCTTCGGATTTGATGGTAATGGCTGAGAGATGAATTAAGTGCGGCGCTTATCGGCTATTTCAGTCAACACAGTACTAAAATTTAAGTTATTAACTTCTCCAGTGAATAGAATTAGTTTCTTTTAATTGCAGCTGTTCACAAAATAAATAACCCTTTGCATAAAAAAAGAAATTCTCCAAACCTAGACATGCTTGTATCAAGGTCTGGCCACACTGTCCACAAAGTCGAACCGGTCGAATCTGGTGAAAAGTGCGAAGGTTCGTCGAACCGGTTCGACCCAGTCGAACCCCGAAAGTTCGACCAAAAAATCTGGTTCGACAAAAGTTCGCGACACCCCTAGTGTAAAGTAGGGGTGTCGCGAACTAGCCGCGGTCGAATTCGACCAGGTTCGACTTTTTCGAACTTTTAGTGAAAAGTTCGTCGAACCTTGTATTGAGGTTCGACTCGTGTGCGCATGCGCGACAGGCTGGCCAGTTGGCTTTGGATTGGATGGTAATGGCTAAGAGATGAATTAAGTGCAGCGCTGATCGGCTATTTCAGTCAATACAGTACTAAAATTTAAGTTATTACCTTCTTCAGTGAATAGAATTAGTTTCTTTTAATTGCAGCTGTTCACACAATAAAATAACCCTTTGCATAAAAAAAGAAATTCTCCAAACCTAGACATGCTTGTATCAAGGTCTGGCCACACTGTCCACAAAGTCGAACCAGGGGGGTAAAGGTGGGTGAGGATGAGTGGCAAATCCCGTGCGCCGACACCCGAGGTCCCGAGTGAACGATCACAAAAGAGAGCGACAGAACACGAGAGAAAGAAAGCAACGTTGCCATGGTTGCCATGGTAAACGCGAAGAGTGTAACGTTTATAAAAAGCAATAAAGTCATTACGCTGCATTAACTTCACTTCTGTCGAAATCTCGAAAATCTGGTGGTTGCGTAGTTTCGTATTCCTCAACCGCGCCCACCCGCGCCGGGCGCCCTACCGGCGAAGCCGGGTATATGGTTTAGTTTAGCGTTAACGCGAGGCCGTACATCTGCGCGCTATGCAAAAAAAAAAAGCTTCGAAAGGAACGCGAATATCTTTCCACCGGTAAGTTCGTGGATTGTTGAAGTTCACGAAACTGCTCTGATGATGTAACCGTGTTTGGGACCCCGAGGGACTGCCTGCATGATCCGCCGCTTGCGGCAGCCAGAATGTATGGGAAAATGGCGGACCTTTTCCTCTAGAGTTAGTATGTATGATCTCTATGAGTCGAACCCACTGATCTCAATGACAATTGCTGGATCGCGCTCTCCGCTCCCGCAAGTGAAGCCACCGGACGCAACCCCGCTGGGATACGATTTCCCGTTTTGCTAGCCTTTTGCTGCGGTTTTCCAGCGTGCTGTAGACACGTTTTCTACTCGTTCGTCGTCATTCGCCGAGGACGTTTTTTGAGACTCCGTGTATTGTTGAGACTTGCCGTTGTGAACACGTGGAAAATTTTACGAAAGTGCAGTGTCGCAGGAAAAAGGCACAACGCGTCGAAAGGAAGGGCTGGCGGCGTGTTCAAAGCTTCCTTGGCACGCCAAAGTGCCGTGTCTCTGTGCCTTCGCGCGCTTGGATACCGACCAAGAAACGACGCCGTGTGAATGTGTTTAGCGAGTGCAATGTGCGTGAAGCCGTATCAAAAGGTACAACTCGTCGAAAACGTGTCGCCGGTGTCGCGGCGCGATCAAAGCTTCCTTGGCACGCCGAGTGATGCATCTTTGTGCCTTCGCACGCTTGGATACCGGTCAAGAATTGACGCCGCGCCAAAGTTCTGAACGTGTGTCGCGCGTAGATGCCTTTAGATCATTTATATATATCGGCCACGGAGTTCTGGATCGTCCAGCTGTTCCGGTGAGTTGCTATCAATAAAAGTGGGAGATCTGTACGTGTTCTTATGTACTATATTAACCATGGCTATGTCCCAAATCTACTCTAATAGATTCCGTGGGAGCACGAATAGGGCAACGTTGTGGAGCCAGGGGGGTTTTTGAAAGCAAAAGTACAAGACGGCGAGAATGAAAATCTTTGAAGCGCGGCCGATATGGTCGTGTGCAATCTGCTGACCAATTACAATTAGGCGAGCCGCGCTCAAACGTCAAGTGCAATTAAGTAGGTTGATAATAAGCCAGCACTGATCAGTGATGAGGAGCTGTTGTGCACGGTATTGTGTAAATCGTCTAAGGACGAAAAAAAGACGTACCTTCCCCCCATCTTCCGTCGCTAGTGGATGCTGGATTAAGCTCGTTCCTAAACCGCGAGGGGAAAAGACGCTGATCCAGAGGCACGAACAGCTTCACGCACATTGCACTCGCTAAACACATACACACGGCGTCGGTTCTTGGCCGGTATCCAAGTGTGCGAAGGCACAGAGACACGGCACTTCGGCGTGCCAAGGAAGCTTTGAACACGCCGCCGGCCCTTCCTTTCGACGCGTTGTGCCTTTTTCCTGCGACACTGCACTTTCGTAAAATTTTCCACGTGTTCACAACGGCAAGTCTCAACAATACACAGTCTTCAAAAAGCTTCTTCGGCGAATGACGACGAACGAGTAGAAAACGTGTCTACAGCACGCTGGAAAACCGCAGCAAAGGCTAGCAAAAACGGCAAATCGTATCCCAAGCGAGTGAAGTCCGGTGGCTTCACTTGCGCTGCAGCGAACAAGCGGGGAAGCGCAGAGATCAGTGGTCGAACCGGTCGAATCTGGTGAAAGGTTCGAAGGTTCGTCGAACCCCGAAAGTTCGACCAAAAAATCTGGTTCGACAAAAGTTCGCGACACCCCTAGCGTATAGCTCCTGCGGAGCAGAGTAGCGCAATCCTTTGAACCCAAGGAGGTTAGAAGTACTAGGAGGGGGCACGCTGCAATATCGGTGAAGCCTAGTCATAAAAAGTTTAAACGATTTTGTGCCCAGTGTGACCGCAGATCTGTCTGGCGATTGGTGCGCGTGACATGTTCTGTGTGAGATGGATGGTTGATTGTAGAAGGACTCTTTGCAGGCTTGCGCGCGCTCCGTCCGGTAGGTTTTATCACATCGAAGGCTAGACTGTGGTGTATTCTAGTACCCCATAGCAAGACGAAGGCTAGCTTCGGTCACGTGATGTGGTCACGTTGGCATGGTAAGTGAGGAGAGTAAGGAGGAAAATGAGAAAGAGGCGAGGCGTCAAGGGAGCATGGCTTGTGGAGGTTACGCGGCTGACGTCATGCCCTCTCCTACCCTTCTATTCTCCATGTTTGAACCCCGTGTTTTGCCGACAACATGGCCGACAGAGCGGCTCGGCGCGAGTCACGTGGTACTCAGGGTTCCAGGAGGCGGCCCGCCCTATGGGAGAATACATGGAGGTCGACATAACACGGCTGATTAAAAAACTAACGGCGAGTTGACATTTTTTAAAACTAGCCTGTCGTGAAGTTAGTAAAGCGCTAAACACTTTATCAAAGTTTTAATAATATCGGATGCGTGTGCAAATTTTGAGAAGGCAATTTCCAAGGCAATGGCGTTTGAAGCAGACGATTTTTGCTCGCAGTGGAGATGGGCTTTTCGGGTTGGCCGGAGCGGGTCACGGGAATGATGACGTCGCCGTGTCGTCTGCTGCATGATGCCGCTCAGGCAATTTTTTAAAAAAAGTTACGCCCTTGTATGGCACAAAACTTATCGCATATTATTCTAAAATGTTTCATTATTATGTCAAAAATGATCCCCACATTACTGAAGAAACAACGATTTTCTCACGTTCTCCATGCATTTCTGACCGCAGTTGGAACCTCCGGGCGTTCGCCGCTAGTCGCCGAGAGACGGCGTTCTAGATTGCGCTACTCCAGAGCCGTATATTGGGAGAGTTGGGCCATTGGGAGGCGCAAGGGCCGCCGCCAGTGCCAATTATTCCCCAAGCGGTTATAGCTTGAACTTTAAGTAAGCCATTTGCACCAATCAGCAAACCGTTACGTCACAACATTGAAAACGACATTGAAGGCGTGTAAGTGAAGCGTTCAGTTTGGGTTCAGTCGGTGTCGGTGACACAACCGGCGACAGAGCGACGGCGGTCGCCGATTGAGTGCGGCGTGACTGAGGCTACGAACAAACTGATAGAAACGTTCCCATAATCGAGACGGTAGTCTCTCTTCCGTGGAAATTAGACTTCCTTTTTTGTCCATAACAGGTGAGTGAGCGCCAACCTAATCGAAGAGAGAAGGCATCGGGATTTCCGCTGACACCCTAACGGCTCTGTGCAGCGCCTTGCTTACAAGCTGCATGTACCAGAACTTATATTCTGCACCAGAGTGGACTGTAGTACATCCCGCCCGGTGTCGGAGTGCGTAGTGAAAAGCAACTCGCAACCGGCGGAAGCTAGCGGTATCATGCTATCCTGCGAGGGCGAGCGCCTCGCTTTTGTGCCCACCTGCGCTGCTCGAGTGTTCGTCGTGGACCGAAGTGGTTGATGCATCGATCAGAGCCCCGATGAGTGGCGCCGGAAAAGAAGCTACACCTCTGAGCCACACAAGCGGCTTGTTTGATTGAAATTTCTCTACCACTTTAATAATTTCTGACCCGGAAGTATGCTTAGCAGACTCCGCTACCACACCGGCAGTAAAGAAGCTAGATCGAGATGAAGCTCCCCGGGTGTTGCGGTTTTGTCCAGTGGAGGTTGCCTTTTACACCAAATTCGCGTCATTTAAAGTCACTCGATCGTTTAGGACAAAGACAACTCTCATTTGGACCAGTGCATAGAGGAAGCTGAGTGTCAGTAAATATTTTCGAACCACTACTTCATCTGGGCGACATCAGTTAATTTGAAATGTCATTTCTTCTGCTCACGAGACGGGGGTAGAGCATGTAGGCCGAAGGCCCGAACCAGGTGGCTGTCATAGTGTGTTTGCACTGGATTGGTTACAAGTTTAATTACAGCAAGAGATACTTATAGGTGAAGCGAGCACTGGAAAATGTATCTCATTTTGTTGCTGTAATAAAAACAGTCCCATCACATTTAGTTGGGTGTATTTCTTGTCTGCAGTTGCCTATGCGGTCAAATGAGTACCATCCCAGGCTCTACGAGCTACAGCACTCAATCTGGCTTTTTGGTACTGTTGCAATTTTCACAAGCGATCTCCAAATTTCTCAGAGTAGAGAGTTTGGGGCTGAAACTTCGTACTCCAGTCCTACTCTTAACCATAACTTTAAAAACAGGAAGATATGTGGCAAAGAAGCAAAAAAAGGCTATGTTTAATTAACCTGAGACGGGTAGAGAAGAAGCATCAAAACGTAGAAGGGACAGAAAATAGACAGGACGACGTCTCAAACTCACGTAACTTATTTATTTAGTCCACCTCCTTATATAGTCTCAATCTCAAGGTCATCTCCACCAACACAAAAGGACGAAATCTATACAGATCAAGCGCCACAGCCTTCATCGCACAATGCAAGAACGTTGACAACGTTTACAGGTCAACGCGACAAGGCAACATCCATCCACCCTCAAACTTGAACAAAAGGATCTCTTCCACTACTACTATTCTATACACAGTTCATACTTCTCTTCAAGTTTGAGGGTGGATGGATGTTGCCTTATCGCGTCGACCTGTAAACGTTGTCAACATTCTTGCATTGTGTGATGAAGGCTGTGGCGCTTGATCTGTATAGACTTCGTCCTTTCGTGTTGGTGGAGATGACCTTGAGATTGAGACTATATAAGGAGGTGGATTAAATAAACGAGTTAGCTGAGTTTGAGACGTCGTCCTGTCTATTTTCTGTCCCTTCTACGTTTTGATGTTTCTTCTCTACCCCAGTCTCGGGTTAATTCAACATGGTTAATATTCACCAGCTCGCCTGCACCCTTAAGATTTTTTCTAAAGAAAGGCTATAGTAGCTCATTGTTTGCAATCAAGTAAAAAGACAATTGGCAAAGTACCTTTCTATATGAGCGGAGCATAAATCCTTCCATATCAGAGCTAAAATGTAAAGTTATGTTTGGGCACACAAGCATGTGCACAAAGTTTTGTGTCCACGTACCTTTTTTGTGCCTGTGCCTTACTCACCTGCTGCAAAACCTTTGCTTCGATGTGCTGGCAGTGCGTCAGTGTGATTATTTTTTATTTACCTTCTGTCCAAACAAGGTGAATGGGCCAATAATTTTTCAGCAACACATGCATCGTGCCAAATGTTTTATTAGCACCTCCATAAAACTTGCACTCCTGGCTTTAACAAAAAAAAATCTGCATTACAGAGGTATGCCCACTATACCGAGAATCACATCTTAGTGTGCCTAAACTTCTCTTTCATTAGTCACGGAGTCTATTATAAACTACTCCCAACGACTTATAATGTGGTGCTACATAAAAAGAAACCCACACAGCTACCAGTATGCAAATTTATTTCGAGAGTCACTCACAAAAGGTATAAAATATGCTTTCAGAGAGTGCAGAGCAACTTTGTTGGTTAACGGTCAAATGGCGCACTGGAAAGAGTGCAGGAAATTGCACCAATGATGATACATAGAAGAATAACATTGTTGTTTTGGATGCTCAATTATATCGACAGCGTGTCCTTGGTGGATGCACCTCCTAATTATTGTGTTTACGGAATTACTACGCCACTCTTCTACCATTATAAACGCAACTTCTTGTGCACACTTTTTTTTTTTTTTTTTTAAATCTGGTGACAAACGGCAAACTTTTAACAATAAATTCTGAGAGCCTATTTCCCCCTCATAAATTTTGGAGTACATTACCTTTCTCCACTTGGTGATCCAGACATCCCATTAGAGTTACAGAAAGCATTAAGGCGTGTACCACACATTAGAGGGGAAACAGTGTACCACAAATGTTAAAGCAAAAGAACGACATTTTATTATAAAGAGTGTGAGGCAGTGTCAGTTATCCGAGTACCAATCTTCAGTAAAGCCTTTAAGCTTCTTAGAGAAGAATGATTTGTGCACTCCTTAATTTAAAATTGGCAAGTTTTGATATTTGCTTGCAGACTTGCAGCCTACAGTAAAAAGAAGTGTTAGTATAAACAAGTCCTGTGTCTTTCATTAGTAATAAAAAGTTTATTTAAAATGTATTAAAAATTACTGAAAAATAATTAACAGTGAAATTTTAAGCCTTATATTGTTCCCATTCAAGCAAGGGGATTCCACTCAAAACTCATCCCAAAAAGAACAGAAGAATGATAAATACTCAAGATAACTTACCATGCTCAGGTGTCCTGTTAATTTTGCCGTAAATGGCATGTTATGCATGTATGATATCAAAATGTGGTTAAAAGCAGCTTCCCAAGATCAGTGTTATTGTGCTCTTGGTATAACAAACAAATCTTACCACAATCGCTTTATGAACAATGGGTTAGAATCATAATCCCCAAGTTTGTCAATGGGTTTTCAAGAGTTTCGCAGGTACTCCACCAGCTGGTGTTTAAGACAAAGAAACTGGCATTCCTACCAGAAGCTATGTGCCGTAAAATATTGAGTAGGCGCTCATCAAATGGTTGGAGATAATTGTAAAAAATATGGGATAGGCACTTTGCAGGTTCCAGCGCTGAAAGTCAGAACGGTGCAGGAGCAGTGTTGTAGTCTGGTGGGACCCCTATTTTCTTAAAGCAGTTGCACCGCTTGCATCCAGCCAGCTTTGTGCTGGCACTCTCATGTGAAGCTTCATTGCTTCTTACCGGAGTGAGCATGGAAAGCTTCACCGCTCTGCAGCAGCGCACTGGGAAATGTGGTTGTTGCGGAGGAGCGCCTTGTTTCATTCAATACATTCAGAAGTTCACTGGCCTGGGTGCTTGATATGTTCTTAATCACTTTTTAAATGTTCAAAAGTGGGGGTGGACACCTATTGCGATATGAGCACATGCTCATCATTTTATGGCACATGCAATGGCAGAGATAAAAAAGTAAGGCAAATATTTTGCCTATCACAATGGCGGGTAGTAGAAATGCGTCGAAATGATGTGTTATGCGTCACGGAAAGTTAAAAACATGAACGGTTAGTAGTGACTACTGCTGCATTAGAAGGAAGAAGGAAGTGCAGAAAGGAAGGCAAAGAAGTTAACTTGGGGCATTTTATGCTGCATCAGGTAAGTTATAGTAAAGTTTATAAAACACAACATTTTAGAGACAACATGCCTCCTATAATTTATACAATTTTCGTCATGGCAACATACCCCCCCCCCCCCCCATACACATCCCACACATCTAAACCGCTATTGCATGCCATTATAAATAGGGTGCTATGGCAACTATTTAGGCATCTCTCTTGACTTGTAACATAGCAGACATTGTAACATATCACGGCACAGGCAAGACCGTGAATTTCAAACATTACTAAATCTTAGGCGCAGGAAGACCGAAAGGAGAAGACACAAAAAAAAGAGTGACAACACTGAACGGGATGGTGTGTGTGTTGTCCCTCTTTTTTTTTATCTCCTCTTTGTCCCCTTGCATCTTAGGTTTACTGATGCTATGACATGTTCCAATCAATATATCAAGACTTAATCATTTCTAAATTGAGAAATATAACATGCAAAGCATACTGCAAGATCATAGGCGTGCACAGGGTCCTCCTATAGGGGGTCCAAATTCACTGCAGCCCCCCCCCCCCCCGTCTCACCGAGACCCTTACGCCGTAGGGGTAAGGAGTTCTAGTGTACCCTAGTAGGAGTGCACTAGAACACCATATTTTAACCGCGAAATATGACTTCCAAGTTTACTTCAGTGTCACTATAAAACTACCCTTCACTTTACTTTCCCGCAGATTACTTGGAAGTCTAATTATTGCGGTTTACGAATGGAGCCCGGAGAATGATAAGGCTTGAAATATGTTTGAACCTAAAAATTAAATCTGAGCTGTGACACCGAACATGACGTAATGCCACAAAACGTCATACTTGCCACTGTTACGTGTCATCGTATCCATATCCTCGTAGACCGCAGTAATTGGATTTGCGAGTGCTCTGCGTGAAAGTGGGCTTACATGCGCTTTGAAGTGTGGGAGAAATGAGAAGATGAGATAACTTTTCCAACAACAAAAACGATTTATTGCCAAACAAAAGTGGAGACCCCCACGATAAAGAAACCACAGCTTGCACTCGTAGGGCACAAGCGCCATCACAAAACACACAAGGGTGGAACGGCTGCGCCATTTGCTCCATTTTGCGCCAGACGCATTTGTCTGCGCCATCCTGCGCCATGTTGCAAAAACTGCGCCACAAAAATCTATTTTGTCTTGGTTTCGGTTTCTATCGACTCGAGTGGCAACAATGAGCGCGTTTAGCTTCGTCGGTTTTGCAGTCCTTTGTTCTGTTTATTCTCCCTGTGTATCCCGAGTCAGAAGCGCGTGAAAAAAACTGGGGGTCGGATTCCAAGCGCTGCACCACCTGCGGTTGAATTGTTATTCTTCAACCATAAGCGGTTAAGCAAGTGGGCCGGGGTGAGATCGAGGCGTTAAGCGTCAGATTGCCTAAGGCTCTGCGGCCCGGGATCCGGACGTCAGCCAGTTGAAAAAAAAAAAAAAAAAAAGAAGAAAAGAAAGAAGCAAAATATTTCTTTTAGTACTTGTTCGTTAGAAGTTGGAATCGCATTCCCGCAAGATAAATCGTAATTTGGTAGAACTGAAACGCGGTCCGATACGAAACTTTGCCGGCCAGCAGCTCTCACGCGAGCGGTAGATCTGCTTGGCGTACTTTAACCTTGCTCCTGCTTATCGCTTCGAATACCACTCCTCCGTTAATCATAGTCTGCTGCTTCGATATCGAGTTGCACAATAGGATAAAGTTGATATTTGTTGCCCAGTCCCTCCGCGCAACTGCTCGTCCGTTGCTTACGCGCGTTACGTGGTTCGCACACACATATAATCACTATGTCGAGCACGTGTGGGTTGTGCGATAAGCAGTGCCAGTGGTTTGCATTTTGAGCAGCTGAAAGCCACTCAGAAAATATCAAGGACACTATCTTCAGAGAAATATGGTACTTGCTTTTTGGTTCTCATTAAAGCTCACAAAATTTCAAGTTTTCGCATCGTGACACTGTTATCCCATCTACCCATAGGTCCCTAACCACTCGTGTTCATATGTGCTGCTAAGCACAACTGAAATCGCTCCCATGCTTGTCCAAACCTTAAGCTGAGGTGCAATGAAAACTGATCTGAGCTGCTCCTAGCCTGTTCCAGAATGCAGTCTTAGCTGCTCCCAACCTGCTCCAAAACAGCTGTTTGAGCTGCTCCCGTGGCTGCTCCCAAGTACATTGCATGAGTTCCACCCCTGAACACAGAAAGAAAATGAATCGCACGAGGGCTCAGACGATACACAATTTCAATTCACAAACGGTAGACTCTAAAAAAAAAAAATTAACACAACACAACAACAGGGCTGGTGCAAATGAAAACAGTAACACACAGTAAAATTAACTACACTATACAAAAGTACTATTCAAGCTGAGCTGTGCAAAAATACTATTGGTGTGAGAGGCGAACCTTAGTTCGGACGGAATCGGCTGTAAAGCACCCTCTTCCGCCGGCTGTCAACCAATTAAGGATAAAGTAGAATTATGTGACATTGTAGGTTAATGCGATAGCATATCCTGCGAAATTAAAACACATTCATAACAAAAGTTTGCGCGTTTCAGTCGTAAAATGCTTTAAGATATTATCAAAACTGATGGATGTTGCTAGGTCCTGCTCCACAAAGGGCAGCATCAGACAACGAAGCCGTTCCTGCGACATCATGGATCTTAACTTGGTCTTTACATGTGCGAGCTTCGAAAATGTCCTTTCGCACGAGCAACTGGTTACAGGAATCGTGGAAAAAAGTCGAAGAGCGCGAGAAAAGTCCTTGAATACTGACTTGTCCAACCCATTTTCTTTGAGTGAATCCAGCCAGTCATAGGCGGTCATGCTGTTTGTTTTTTCGTCGCTGGTTCGGGACTTCAGGAGTTGCATTTCAGCACCCAAGCTGTCGGGATCTACCTCAAAAAGCTACAAATAAGAGATATTTGTTCGTCGCTCGCAGAGAGGCCCAAAAGGTTCTGGACAGCACACACAAGCTCAAAAGTTTCTTGTGTGAACCTTTCCTCGATCCCTCGAACACAGGAGTCAAGCATCGGAAAGAAAACACCGACACAAAATTCCTCCTCTTTTGTCGCATAGAAACATTCATTCGCCCAGTTTTGGTCAAATCGCTTCGATACCTTTCTTCTTCGAACTTCGGGAATCTCGATTTCATTAATCTCGCAGATCGAAGAAGCTTCCGCAAACATCTTTTTAAAGACTGTCCCATCTTGCTTCATCTCTCGCGGCGCTTTTTGCAGATGCCTGACTTCATTGAGTGCAGTGGTAAGGTTAATTTTAGGGTCCTGAAGAGCTTGGCTAACCTTCAAAATAAGCTGTAGAATAGGGTGAGCTATTTCCATGCTGCAGACAAAGTCAAAGCTCATCACCTGGGAAAGGAGTCCCTTGCCTTTTGCTTTCGTCTCCGGGTGCTTTGTGGAGTCCACAATCGTTCTTACTGCACTCGACAGTTCGCTGTAGCTCTCACAGCGAACTGGCCTTTACTGCTTCAGCACGACATGCCCATCTAGTTGTAGACAAAGACTTCAAAGTTTTCGGCTGTGTGCCGACAGTTTGGAAAATTCGCTCAAAAACAGCATGGCGCACAACACTGTTTTCAATAAAGTTGTACGCAAGTTGCACAACGCCAAAGAAATCAAACATCATTCTGTTTTCTGCTCAAGACAAGCATGCATCGACAAGCACCAGGTTTAAGCTGTGGGCATAGCAGTGAACGTAGACGAGCTTGTTGTTCTGCTCTTTGCACTTTGCTTGAACGCCAGCAACGTGCCCTGACATAGTAGAAGCCCCGTCAAAGCAGACGGAACTCACAGAATTCCAGGAAACATTGATGGTGATGAGAACTGCTTGCAATGTGGAAAACACAGAGTCGCTGTCTAAATTTTTAAGCCTGTCGAGAGTAAGGAAGACCTCCACTGGCCTGTTCTTAATTTCGCAGAAGTACCTAATAACAACGGAGAGTTGTTCATGATGACTGCAGTCACTTGTTTCGTCGCACATGAGCGAGACTGTTTTACCTTCTATGCGGTGGACAATCGAAGAAAAAATGGCTGCATGCAGTGACTCTAGGATGTCATTTTGTATTTTGTTGCTGATGTAGGAGGCGTTTTTTGGGCCTGACTCTAAGTGGCCCCGCAAAACGGGGTCGTACTTCTTTAAGATATTAACTATCTCTAAATATAGACCTTGCTCTGCGCTTTCCTTATTTTCACTGTGCCCTCTGAATGGCCTTCCTCCCTTTGAGAGAAGAACAACGATGTCAGTAAGGCGCTTTAGCACCTCACGATTTTGTTTTCGTTTTTCTTCAACTTGAGACGCTCGTCGTTCAAAGCTTTCATCCAGCATTGAAGCAATCGATCTGTTTGCTTTGGAGCAATTCCATGACACAACACTGCCAAGATGGCCCTGAGACTTTTCATGCTGATTAAACCTTTCTATCGCTTTCTTCCAAGTTCGAAACCCAGTTGAAACAAAGGATGGGTCTAAATGTGCTTTGGATATACCACTGCCCGGCGGAAACGCCCGACAACAAAAGCAAAAGGCTGCATCTTGTGCTGGACTGTATTCAAGCCAGCTGAACTTTGCAAACCAGTGTTCACAAAAGCTGCGCTTTCGATTATTCGTTTCGGTTTGGGCATAGCTGCCCAGATGAGGCTGAAAAGGACCCCGTGCTTGCCTGGCTTGCTAGTCCAGGTCGTTAGTCGGCATTGGCAGCGACGGGTCGTCGTCAGACATTTGGTTCTAGTTGGTGGAAAGCGTTGAGCAAAATCTCGGAGGCTCATCTGGTGCATCAGCGATGTGGCTTGGCGTCGTGGCACAGCTTGGCGTCGTGGCACAGCATGGTGAAGTGGCGCAGTCGTCAGCTTGCTGGTGGCTGGACATCTTTTCCGGTTCATTTTGTTCATGCTGCTCTTTGCAGCTTGTTGACTGTGCTGCAAACAAATAAAAGAAGTATAACTTTTTAGTTTTCTTTTTACCTGTTAACATGGCTCTTAGAACACGCTCGAAAAGAAGTCTGAGTAAACAATTACAGAACCAACTGCGCCAATAATAAATATATATTTTTGGAAATTTTACGACAGCTTTCTCATCGACAGCTCAGCATAGTCTCTCCAAGCTAACAACAGCAACCGCTGCTCAGAGGCGAGCCAAACACGGCCTGCTGATTGTGTCTTCTATGTTTTAACGTAAACAACCTTTTTGAAAAAACTAGGTTGCTAAAAAGCTATTTTTTTTTATGTCGGTGATGTTAGTCGCGCTAGAGTTGCTAGTCTGGCCGAGGAGCACTACCTTCTTTGTTCATTGCGACAGAAGTTCGCGCCCTTCTCGTATCGTTAATAATTTCTAGAGAGATAATCCTGCACAGAGCGAATACACCACTCAAACATTTTAAGACTGCGCTTTATTAATGGGGAGCACTGGCGCTGGGCACGGAAATGCCCAGAGTTGCTGAGTACGTCAGTGAAGACAGACGGGGCTCTAATAGAAACGTTGCTAAATTCGTTAGACACATTTTCTTTTGTGAGGACTTAAACATTCGTGAGTGGGTGCGTCTCTCACTCTCACTGTTGCCTTCGTTCATGAGGCACTTCATTCGCCTCAACAAGATCAGTCATTTTGCTCAACGGGGTCCTGTTGAGGTGCCACGCTATCATCTACGAACAGACTTCATAGAATGATACCGACACGTGCTGCTATATAGAGACTTTTAATGAAAAGGATATGAATAATTTAACCAACTAAACTGAGCTCTGGAATGAATTTAATTGTGCCTTCAACAACGAAGAAAAATACTACAAGGTCAGTTTACTCGTTTTTTTCTTGGAAGGATCACATTATGTGAATGAAACTGCCTCTAGGAAGCCTTCATACAAGCACTGAACGTCCCTGAATTGACTCATCCAATCACCAAACCAGTACCGATGTGCACGGTGGACCCCTTCTTTCGTTTCTAATAAATTGCACTGTTCTCTCTTTCTATACTGCTCCGGCAATTTATGGGGTTCTAAAATTGCGGTGTCGTTTGCATGGGCACCGACAGGACCTTCTTTCTAACATTTGTCACACATTCAGTTTTAATATCCAGCCACTAAACTACCAGTATATACCATGGAAAAGTTCAAAATATTTTCACAATTTGGACACTCAAAAAAACTTCAAATTAATTAATCAGATAGCATGAATGATGTGAAATGACAGAAATCTGATCTTCGTCCACCCGAGTAAGTTACCAAGCTTTCACCTAATTACGAAAGATAAAGGCAATGTCACTGATGGGTCCGGCTACCAGAGGGCCAGTACTTCTGAGGACTTTCCTGCGAGCTTGGATGCAAGCAAGTCAGTCGTTCAGCTCGATCACTAGGTAGATAGACTTACCTACCTATCTCAACAAGCTGAAAGCCAACCTGAAGGTTCCTGCTCCATGGAATTGCCATGCACTTTGTTATTTCTCAGGATTCATCATCTATAGCATGCAAGCTGCCTGCCTCAAATGTTTCAGCTATTGGCTCCATTCAACCACCTGCTCCAGAAAAATGTGAAATAGAGGTGTGTATTAAAGGAAGACGACGGCTTTAACAAGGCAAAGCAGACACTGCTGTGTCAGGCTCCTGGTGTATCGCAACCACACTGAGGAACTGATCCTGAATGTGCCACACCTCCAGAGGCAGTTGGACCAGTGTCGTCACACAACATCCACGGAGTCAAAAGGCCCATAGGAGGTTAACCTTCTTCCAAGAATTCCATGACACACGCATGGGTATCAACGCAATGAGGTAAGGCAATGGTTGATGCCGTACAACCTTGAACAATATGCCAACAGGCTGCATTAATGCCACCAGAAGCAGAGCCACAAGCTTGGCCAGAACCCACAGCTCCATGGACAAGACTTTACATGGACTGCACTGCACCTATCGAAGGTAAAACGGTGCTAATTGTGGTAAACAGTTACCAAGATTGAAAGAAACCACTGGCATCTGCAGCCAGCCAACTCCACTGCAACAGTCGAATATCTGAGGAACACGGTCGCCTGGTTAGGACTTCCTGTTTGCTTGGTGTCCAATAATGGAACACCATTCCCCGGCATGCTGTTTACCGACTTCATTACTCAGAATGGAATTGGCCACCTAAGGACTGCACCTAACTATCCACAGTCAAACAGACTTCCCGAGAGAGCTGTCAGAACGATCAAGGACAGTCTAAAGAAACTCTCGGGTGGTTCTTTGGCCGCATACTTGCCAAGATGGCTCCTTGTGTACCGTCGCACACCACCTACCACAGGAGGACAATCTCCAACAGAGCTCGTGTTCAACGTTTGTCCTAGAGTTTGCTGCATGGACCTCATCACTGAGACCCAGGAGCCAAAGGTAGACCTGGAAAGACCTAGCAACCTCAAAGAAAGCAGCCCTGTTTTTGAAAGAAACATGGGAGCTGTAGAACAATGGGGACCAAGATCATCTTCCAGGTTGTCGAAAACTGCATGACTTTGGTAAAATCCACCATGGCACAATGAAGCAACACCTGGGCCAGTTGTGCCCCAGACGCTTTAACTCAACTCATTTCTAGTCAGATGATGATATTACCACTGGGCACTAACTTGATTGGCAGTTAACAAGTGAAAAAACCAGGCTATGGACCAGGAACTGAGCAGGCATTTTAAGCAGTGCAAGGGTGCCCCACTCAGGCACGGGGGACACCAACCAAGATGAACCTTTAGCTTGTGCGGCAAAGTGTTGGATCAGGCCACCACCAGGGGTCAGTGTTTCTGGGGGCTTCCCTGTGCAACGGCCATGGGCTTTCTCTCTTTTCTCACACTTTCCAGTGACCATGTAACAAATATGTATGACACGGCCATGTCAATTATTCCCTAATCAACAAATAGGTATGATCCTTGCACTCCATGGATGAAGCAGCCACCAACAATTTCAACATTGGTCTGTATGGAGTCAAAAACAAGGAAATAAAGGAACTTCTGACACACAACTATTCTTGATGCATGCACACAATAGACTACTTCCATAAAGCCCTGCATGCAACACGGCGCGCGTTGCACTCTGGGAACTAGTTGGCCAGGGAGGAGAGTGGCATGGTTTCAGTTTCGATCGACACGTCGACCAGAGATTACACACAGAGCGTGGACTATAAACGGCCCTTATCTCATGTTTTCTGGTCCCAAGAGCGTCATTTGTGGTCTATAAACTAACCTCAATGGCCAGACCTCGAAGCTTTAGCACAAGCCCGAGACGTATATAGCTTCTCTTAACACATGCTTGTTCTATTTTTGTACTTGAGATTTTTGTTAGCGTTTCGAGGTATCTGGACGAGCCAGTGCTGGGAATCTCGACGCTGCGAAGCTCGGGGATCTTGCTTATGTACGAATCAACAGGCTGTAGCAACCAATAAGTATGCATACATCGAGCTTGCACCTTTACATTATATGTTGTTGATCAGGAAGTTTGTTCGTTTCGTGCGTCCATAGAAGAAATATTACTTTTTGCAATTACTGTTTTCTTAATATGCCTGTGTACGCGAAGTAAAACTCGGAGGTGCCATTGAAAAGCTCAATTATAACACACTTCTTATCTCTTATCTGTACTGACCCGCAGCGCTGCACGAAGCGAAGTCCCCACCCACTTGCATTTTACTAATATTCAACATCGCATATGCACGTAAAGTTGTCCTGCAATCGTATAGGCACATTCGCGCATACAAACCGTTTTAAGAAAGCAAAAGTCGAGCACTTGTGTGAAAAATGTTGCACCATTCGCCAGAAGTACGCCGGACGGGTATGAACCCCTATGCGGTGCGCCAAACGAACGAAATTATTCAAAGTGCATTTGACGGTTGCTAATGGCCATAATATTTGTCATGTGTTAGCTTTCTTCCTGCCTGAGTATGCCGCGATAATTTCGGACACACCGTTCAGGCACAGATCTTGGGCGTCAGTAAAAGCCCGTCCAAAAAGGCTTAGCGAGGAGTAGGGGACGCTTGTTAGGGCCTCCGTCGTAGCTAGCCCATCTCCGCGTTTGCGAAAACGTAATCTTCTATCAGCATAAAATTTGAGTGGGAGATATATGATGACACGAGGAAGACATCATAGTAACTTTGGTGCAGTAGTGAGGTCGAATTTATTGCGTTTCCTTAAAAGTTTACGCGTCAACGCTGGGCTCAACTTTGATACTCCTGTGAGAATGCGGCTTGCTTTTTGCCCAATGAAGTAACAAGAAGCGGACGTTTGGCAAACAAAATAGGTGAAAGGCTCCAGGTGAACAAATTTCAGTTCTACTTCACTGGTACTAGACGGGATTATTGAAATTGAACTCAAAGATGCACTCGTTAAGGTGACTAAGCCACGTCTTACTACGTTTGCATACGCACTCAAATATCCGGTGTTTCGGGTACCAAAAAAAGTGCCCCGGCCTTCGTTTTGTATCGCTCGAGAATGAGTATATTGTACATTCGTAAAAAAGTCAGATAATCGAAAACGCAAGCAGTGCGTTCGGTCGCAGCGTGATAGCATGAGATGAATCTGCTCAGTCGAAACCGAAACTGAGTGGCCAACTAGTTCCCAGAACGCACTGCATGGTATTTCGCCGCAATGGGGCGCGTCGGTTTTGGAAGAAGTCCATTGGCCAGCAGTCTCCTTGCAACATCCTGGACACAGCGACAAAACCCAGCCCTTGCACCTGTTACACTGAGTACGAGCGTCCGACAAAAACTAACTCACGGAAAGGAAATGGCGGCAGTTAGGTCTACTGCAAACGAACTAACACACAGATACCTGACAATAATTAAGTCTGCAACTACAATGAAATAAAATGAGACAGACCCAAAAGCTGCAACCGATGACCATGGAGGGGACATGGGTCTCGTGCCTCTGCAAGAAAAAACACAGAAACTGCAAAATTAAAATAGGCAAGTGGATAAACCAAAAGGGTCGGAGGCAAAGCATAGGCTCCCAGAAGCGTAAAGGTGCTGCACGGTGAAGGCTCACATGGAAAGCTCATGAAGTAAAGGGATGGCTTGCAAATGTCTTAAGCAAGTGCAGAAGTGAAAAACTTGAGGATACAGAGAGAGTGCATATTTCGAGGTGTGCGAATGACACGAGGAAAGTGAACAGAAGAATGACAGGGGAAAAGACAAGCTAACATGGGCAGGAGGTCTCTGCATAGGCTTTCATGTAAGACACCAGGAAGGAAAGTGTAGGCTACAAACATCCACATGAAGCAAAAAGGGATGAGTGAAACATAAGCAGTGCACAGCACAAGGAGGAGGACAAGAAAAAAAAAAACATGATACAGAAGAGCAAGATTGCATGACAGCGAAAGCTTCACATAGGCCTACACGTAGATCAGAAGAAAAATTGCTCCCCACAAAGAACCGTAGCAAGCGTAAAAAAATTCAGAGGCTTCGTGCAGCCATACGCACAGAGCACAATAAAAAAAAAAGCTTCCCACAAACATCCGAAGCAAACGTAAAAGTAAAAGAATATTCTGGGACCTCACTCAGGCTTACATGCAGAGCATAAGAAAAAGCAAGCTTCCCACAAAGAGCTGAAGAAAGTGTGAAAAAAATTTAGATGCTTCACGCAAACTTACACGCAGAGCACAAGAAAAAGAAAGGGTTCCCACAAACATCTGAAGCAAGCATGAAAAAAATCCAGAGGCTTCATGCAGGCTTGCACATAGAGCATAAGAAAAAGAGCTTCCCACAAACATCTCTAGTAAGCGTAAAAAAAATTCAGAGGCGTCACACAGGTTTACAGGCAGAGCCTAAGAAAAAAAGCGTTCCGCAAAGACCCATAGCAAGTGTAAAAAAAATTCAGAGGCCTCAGGCAGAGCACAAAAAAAATGTGCTTCTCACAGACCCGTAGCAAGCATAAAAAAAGTACAGATGCTTACAAGCACAGCACAAGAAACTTCCCACAAACATGTGTAGCAAGCATAAAAAAAAAATGCAGAGGCTTCACGTAGGCTTATATGGAGATCACAAGAAAAAGGGCCTCGCACAAACAACCGTTGCAAGAGTAAAAAAAATTCAGAAGTGCCTCGGTAAACAAGGAACGCAAAAAATGAAAGCTGCCCTTAACACAAAGAAGAAAGCAAAGTAAAAACAAAATGAGAACGGGACAACAGTTTCATCAACTAAGGCAATCTAAAACACTAATTGGTTTTCCGAGGTCCTGCCATCGACTGCCGAAGTCCCTGCGTTCAGCTGCCCCAGCCGCCAACTCGCGACTTTTTTCCCGCAGGAACAGTTGCAGCCGTGCATGGCAGAATCGCCTGATGAGCTTCATTTTGATTTCATGGCAGTCGGGCAGCTGAACACATTGGCTCTCTGCAGCCATCCTCGCCGATAGGCCGTCCAGGATGCCCCGTGCATGCATCAAATCCGCAATGAGGCTGCGAAAGACACTTTCACAAATTGTGAAGAGGGCGCGTGCAGCTTCAGAGGGGCAGGTCAGAGCGTCAGGGACATAACTCTTTAGCCTGAGGAGGCTATTTGCAGGTGCCATGGGGACTTGAACAGCTGCAGCACACGTGTCACATGTAGCATTATGTTTTACAACTCTTCGTACCACATACCCGCGTAATAGTCAAAGCTATTCTCCTCAGGTTGTGACATGGCGAGTTCTACCTCCTCAAGAAAAATGTCGGTGGGCACAGCAGGTTGTACATCCAAGTCTGCGAGGTCAGCCAGGTAAAAGGAGGCATCGTCCAGTTCGTAGGACCCTGCCTTGGACGCCTTCAGGTACTGCGAGTGTGTGATGATTTTCAAGGTCATCTTAAACTCCAAGAAGTTGGGATAGGGTTGCCCTGTCGCATTACCGAAAACAAGTTTTCATGGCAGTCCTGTGTGAATCTGGATGTGAGCACAAATGAAAAAGAATGTCCCTCAATGAGACTTTGCTGCAGGTCTAGAATGGACTTGGTAGAGAGGATTACCCCCGCCTGCACTGGCTTGAACGCCCCATCCCCAATAGTGAGGTGGAGAAAAAGATCCTTAAATTTGACCAGAAAGTCAAGGGTGTTCTTGTAGCAGGCCTTATTTTGCCTGCTGATCGCAAGGACTGGGTGCCTGCTGCTCATAAGATCAAACCATTTGTTGACCTGTTCCAAGAACCAAGCCGTGGTGAGGAAGTTGGTGCTCCAGCCATGATTCTCCACCAGGAAGCGCAGGGCAGTGGCCGTGGAGTGACTGAGGACCCGTAGGGCAGTGCTCACCTACAAACACAGAACTGCTTTAGATCATCAAGTGTATGCAATGTTTGGTAAACTCGACTGAAGGAATCAATGATTTGAAACTTCCCCCTCAGTCAATAAAAGAACAGCATGGGCACTAAACGAAGAAAAGGCTGCTAACTTCCATTATTGTTGTCCATACGAATGGTTTTTGCTGGTTTTTTACGAGTTTTTGCCACTCTCTTAAAGTTGGCAGTTCCACTTGATGAGCAAAGGTGATGAATGCCAGCACTGAAGTAAAGTACACTCCATGGTTACTTTCGTAGCTGTGCGTTGCTAAAAGTGTCACCGACTCCGATTTGTGAACCACTGACTGATTTTGTTGAAAACACTTTAAGGGAAGCTATAAAGAGGTTCTCCAAAAAAAAATGAGTTAGAGGTAAATTCTTCCGTATTTGTATCCTGCAAATTTGAATATGCACTATTTGCTCAAGAAGTATCACCCAACGCAAAGAAATATTTAAAAAATTCACTCGGCATGATGTCACGTCAAGAACTTTCACCTGGCCACCGAAGCTCAAGCACCATCTCTCGTGCAGTGTTCCGGCACATGTGACCAGCCTTGCCCAATGCAGCGTTTTTTTCTTCTCGTGAAATGGTGCGTCATCTGCTACAGACGCCTAGTTCCCGCTACAATCTTTCACGCCTGACCAACATCCGCTAAATCTTTTATGAAAGTTTATAGGTGTACTAAACTTACGTCGAAACAAACAGGCGAGTGAAAATCGTGAGCATGAGGTGAATCGCACACAATTTGTTGACCACTCAAATAAGCTTGCAATAGCTGCAGAGATTCCGAGGATCCTTGTTGCGACACTGCTGTCTCTCAGAAATTTCCTCCTAGCTTCTTACACCTCGGGAGGGCGGGGCTTCAGCGCTATGGTCAAAATGCTTTGATGGCTACTCCGGGCCTCAAATTGACAAATAATTTTGATATTCGTGATACTGGAGGCCATATGAAGATGATGCAAGTGTTTTTTAAAGGTACAAAACCGCTTTAGTTTCCCCTTAAAGGGGCGGTGCAACGATATTCATTTGGAATGTTTTTCCCTTTACACGAGCTTACTGGCACTTGTGGTAATCAAGGATACTTGCACGCAACGCCACTGACCAAGAAACTCCTTTGTTGCGCCGTAATTTCGAGGACAAAACCCAGTGTTTTTATTCAATCTCTCCTTCGCAAAATCTGATGACGTAGCTGGGCGGTAGGAGTACCGCCCAGTGACGATATTTGAATGCGGCTCATAGATTGGACCCGAGCATGGCGTGGACACCCGATATGGGCTCGTGATAATTACTAGCTCAAGAAGCATTCGGGTAGTGGCCTGTGTCCAATCGCTGCAATGACAACAACAGCCGCACCGTAACAATGTCTGGAAGCCAGCGCGTGTCGAGTGCTTTGCCGACCCTAGCGCGTGGCTATGATTAACATTGGCGGCATATAATCGGCTCCAGATCGCGTGGCCGCTTGTTCTGGCTGCGAGTTGAGGGGGTGAAAGGTGCTCGTTTTTCTTAAATTTTTTCTGCGACTTCGATTGCGTGTGGTGAAAAACGAACGAGTATTTCACAGGTCATTAACGTCAGGGATCCGTTTTCAGCGGTATTTGCGCAAAATACAAAAATCGTTGCATCGCTCCTTTAAGCAGGCACGTGCGAATAACGAATTTTATGTTTCAAGCGAATAAGAAGCTAATAGTGACTTGGGTCGAATAATTTCGAATCGCATATTGAATACTTGCTGTGCCTTTCTGATACTGCCATTGCGCTCAGCTTCCGCCATCTTGACAGTGTTGATGTCAAGATGGCGGAAGGTAGTTTAGCTTAATGGAAGCTAACCTAAGTTAGCTTCCAGTCGTGTGTAACTAGCTTAGCTAGCTACAAACAAGCTAAGCTACATGCTAACTTAGCTTAGCACTTTTACCTTAGTACACATTTTTCAAAACATTATAGTATTTGAGTGATGGATGAGTGTGAACGAGTATGAATAAAAAGTCATTTTAGATATGATATAAAGACTATCATACCTAAAACACCTAATATCAAGGGGCACACAGTAATCCACTGAAATGAGGTTAGACAAGAGTAATTTTGAGTATGTTTTGTTCACGTTCTCAAGGATGTGCGTAAATTCTGCAGTTGCTAATCGAAGCAACAAATGAAGCTTGTCATTTAGTTCTCCTTGTCAACAGCCTTTTTCCTGTAGAGATAGCTTTCTAGTGCACAAACTCAGCATGTGAGCAATGATTATACTTTGTAAAGGAAAATCTAGCTGGTTTCATTTAGGTTATTCTCAAGTATCTGCCTACCCACTGCCAAGGCTCAGTTAATTCTGATCTAAATTACTGAATGACTCTCGCTTCAAATAAATCAAGCCCTACATAGAGATTGTAAGTAGATGAGAGATTTGTCAGTCCTCTTGCTATACCCAAATATTCGTTTTAAATCTTAGACTAAAGAAATGATGAGCAATGATGCACACTGCTTGACGGGACCTCAATTGTAGAGTAACACATATTCATGGTAAAAGCCAGTTTTTTTTTTTTTTTGGCCTTGAGGTAAGCACTCATATTGACCAGGAACATGAACAATCATTACGCTACATTACAATGTTTTCCTGAATTCGTCGCACACGCGCGTGACCTCTTCTTCTCTGGAGGTGTGCCTTCCACTCAATGCACAATCGCAGTGCCTGCGAAATACGCACGATGACAGTGCTTTCTCTGTAAGTGTCGCTTCTGCACAGCACACCGGTGCTCCTTAAGAAGCGCACTCAACTGCGCTAACTCGCTGCAATCGCGACTTTGTCAGCACTTAGAAAGTGTGCACATCACCGAACGAACGGCACGCGGCCAACTCATCGCGAGTCCCAAGGGCAACTGATAAGAGCGCTAGAGCGATCTCGACATCACAGGACACAGGACACACACGATTGGTAGGTGAGATGATGACGTTTTATTCTAGTAGGGCCGCGCCAATCACGGGGTGCAGATTAGAACTACCTTCCACTACATTAATGAAACGCTTAGTACCTGGGAATGGTGACTAGAACGACGTCACGTGAGAACTGTGTATAGCCATAGGCTGGGGATGGCAACATGTGCAGCATGTGCTGAGCTGTAAACAATGTTTAATTTTGGCCATTCGTGTGCAGAGATTAGTCATGAGCTGCCCAAATGTTTGCCGAGGCACTTATTGTCACGAAACCAAGTCAAGTGTTCATGCAGTGCTCGTATGGAATCCATAAGCCTCATTCGACCATCATCACCACAGGGTGCTCTCCTAGACACCGTCAGCATAATTACCTCCATGGTCGCATCAGCAAGGTTACAAAAATTGGGAGTGAAGGCAACACTCCCCCTCTAAACTTGAATTCACATCTCGACGAGTGCAAGATACTGAGGTCAAACTAGTGCTGTATGCCTGCGATGAGAGAATCATTCCAACACAATATCAATAATCTACCCCTTCATACCACACTGCAACTAAGTGAAAAAGGAACCATGACACCAACTTATCATTTAAAAATAAATTGTGTAAAATACAAAAACACTACAGTTACTAACAAGGATATTATACCTGCAAATAATCAACAGGGAGCTTTGAAGCATTTGAGTAGCCTGACAACAAACTTGCCTTCAAGCCGCCGCCCTAGAGTTCTAGACGACGGCAATGGGAAGCTCCCCTCCAGTAGCAAGTCGTAGCCCAAGCTGCCACATGCAGATCGCATCTGCAGCGACTTCTTCACCGTCTCATTAGACCACTTGGACCCCCTGTTGTTGGATCTCGATAGAGCTGCCAGTTGGTCCACAGTGAAGAACTCGTGTAAGTGAGACCGGAATGTCGCTTCCCTTGTCTTTTGTAAGGCAGCCTGCCTCACCAAGCGATGATTCTCGTTCTCCAGCTGCTTGATCTTCCGGCTCATCTGAAGAAAGACATCTTCAGTGAGCCTAGGTGAAACGGGTGATGGAGAAAGAGGCTGTAGGGTTCGCTCAGAGGTCTTGGCCGCTGGTTGCCACAAACACGGTACAAGAATTGGGTGTCGCCCACCTCATGAGATCACTCCAAGCAGTGCAAGAACCATGACACATACCCAGCTGGTGGAGGCCGCCGACACCAAAGTGCCGAGGGCAGCTGCGCTGGCCTGGCCGCGCTGGTAGTCACTGGTCACCTGCAGCGAAGGGTGCGGTGGTATTGCTACACGGGGGTATGCAGGACCCTGGAAGATGCTTACGAAGCACGCCCCGCTGGTGGTGGGGAGTGGCTGCGTTAGCAGGCCGCCCTGCAGGGCCGCTCCAGAGGTCCTGGCTGCTGGTTGCTGCAAACACGGTACGAGAATCGGGTGATTCCCACCTCACAAGATCACTCCAAGCCGTGCAAGAACCACATACCCAGCTGATGGTGTCTGCCGGCACCAAGGTGCCGAGGGCAGCTACGCTGGCCTGGCCGCGCTGGTTGTCACTGGTCACCTGCAGCGAAGGGTGCGGTGGTATTGCTACACGGGGGTACGCAGGACCCTGGAAGATGCTTACGAAGCACGCCCCGCTGGTGGTGGGGAGCGGCTGCGTTAGCAGGCCGCCCTGCAGGGCCGCTCCAGAGGTCCTGGCTGCTGGTTGCTGCAAACACGGTATGAGAATCGGGTGATTCCCACCTCACAAGATCACTCCAAGCCGTGCAAGAACCACATACCCAGCTGGTGGAGTCTGCCGACACCAAGGTGCCGCGGGCAGCTGAGCTGGCCTGGCCGCGCTGGTTGTCACTGGTCACCTGCGGCGAAGAGCGTGGTGGTATTGCTACACGGGGGTACGCAGGACCCTGGAAGATGCTTACGAAGCACGCCCCGCTGGTGGTGGGGAGCGGCTGCGTTAGCAGGCCGACCTGCAGGGTCGCTCCGGAGGTCCTGGCCGCTGGTTGCTGCAAACACGGTACGAGAATCCTCGTTTTGCAGAAATATGGGTTCGAAAATAAATGGATTTGTCGCCCTTTCTCTCTTCATGCTGGCCGAGCGGAGAGGGACGAGGGCTTCTTTGTATTTACCTCGGGGTGAAAGATAATCCTCAAGGGGGACAAAAGTGGTTTTGGGGGAGCTCTATCTAAGTCAATGCGACACAATAAGCCAACGGGACGCAGTGGACGTGCCTGCGGCCAGGGAACTCTCGTCTTTTAGCCATGCACTCTCGAACCACTAATTCTGCAAATGGTCCACTGGGTGTTGCCCACCTCACGAGATCACTCCAAGCCATGCAAGAACCATGACAGATACTTAGCTGGTGAGGCTGTCATAACATTACAAGGCAGCTGAGAGTGATGAATGCCTCATGCATTAACTTAATAGAAGCAACAGAATATGAGTTATTGGGTTTTGACTTGCATTTCCATGAGGCGGGGTTTTGTGCTGTGTCAGGCTGCAACACTGAATGATGGTGTCTCATGCACTCTTGCACAAGGACCACTCCGATTTAAAAAAAAAAAAAAAAAAAAAAAAGTCTCTGACATGGAACAGAGATGTCAACAGCCTACCAAGTCCACATTATTATAGGTGACCTGTGCCTCTTTCAAATCATATCAGTAAAAACATCTTAACACAAGATAAATTATTGCTTTTAATTCACTCTCATAATCTAGGTAAATACCAAAAGAACAAAAATCTCACTTATCCTCGTTACACACACTCACTTGACTTTCAGAATGCAGAAACAAGCTCGGAACAGCTGTGGCTTTTAGCCTCCTCCAGCCGTCAGAGCACCTCGCCTGGAACTGGGAGGGCTCGAAGTGGTCCTGCAGCGAATAACGTTTTGGTAGACGTCAAAACTGTGTATTCAGCCGCTCGCGTCACAGTACAGTTATTCCGCTGACGAGAGGCTCACGCTTTCACAATAGGCTCCTTGCACTGACGTCACATCGCATACTTTTGCACACCAAGTAAAAGGAGGAGAGGGAAGCTGCTTTTGTAAGAATTTTGAGTGAGAGGTTAATCTTCTATAATCTTCTGGGAGGAGAATAGCGACGCCTGTGCTAATCCGGGAGGCACAAAGGAGGGTCCTGATAAGAGGGGAGCTCCTTCTTCCCCTCTTCTCTGGAGGGTATCGGAAATGACGTCATGTGCAAGGAGCCTATACACCAACTCATGTTTACAAACAAACCGAAGCGCCCGGAGCGCCCCTAGCGGACGCCACCGGCGCCGCGCGTGCGCGATGGGGGTGTGGGCAAAAAGCTCGCCATCGCCCATAAACAAACCATTGAAATGCGATGTTGTCGGCGTCGGTGTGAGTCCCCCTGCCCTTTTTCGCGTTCGAATTGTTGGTTCTACGTCTTCCTGGCGATGTCTGACTATCTTGAGCGGCGTAAGCGAAATTACCGAGGCTTATTACACCGCAAAACTTCGCGTGAATAATGTGACATGCGGCGATTCATTCCGCGTGGACGCCGCAGATTGTACGCTAAAGCCTGATTCGCATGATGAGATTTCGCTCAGAATTTTCAGTCGCGACGCAGCTCGGGCGGCAAAAGCGTGAACCGTAGCTGAGATGGTCGACGACGATACTGAAAATCGCAAGCAGAATCGAACCAACTGAATTAGGCATAACAAGTCGGTGTTGGTCACTGGTAACAATGACCAACATCTTCGTATTTACTGTTTACATCCAGCCTACTTACCAACCTTCAAATTTAAGTCTTTTGAGGCCTGCACTCACTTCTTATCGCAAGTACCGCGCCAACATTTGGTCTATACGGACCGGCGTCGTCTAAGAGAGCAGACGACAAGCAGAAACGTTTGAAAGAGCAGACGACAATTCGAACAATCAGGCGGCCGTTTGAACTTGAAGACGCACTGAACGTAGTCCACAGGTGGTCCGCACAGCTTGACAGTTTTCTCGCGTTCATGTTGGAAGAAAACAAATAAATCTGATGGCCACAAGTATCCGTGAATTCAACCCAAAGTGCTTCCCGCCCAAGCAATCGTTGCCCGACGGCGTCTGCTTTTCCCTTTTCACGGCACATATCAAGATTCTTGGACGAACCGAGCACGTGAAAACTGACCTTTAAACCTTTCTCGACACTTTTGGTACGGCCCCAGTCGCGGCGTTTTGACGAGAAGTTAGGTTATAGTCTGGTTCCTTTCAAAACAACGCAGGAATGCACGTCTGGCATGGGGACTTCTGCCCACAGCCCCAGACCGGAAGTGCGACCGACGCGCCACCACCGCGCCGTGACGTCGCAGAGATGAGTTGGTGTATAGAGTAAAGCTATACGCACTCCGGAGTGCGCTTCGCGCGGAAATGGCTATACGCACTCCTCCGAGAGATCATGCCGCTCGGGCCACCCTTTTCGAACGGCGCGTGAATCACTGGGGCGCTCGTTAACACAGCCCCCCGCCTGCGTTCACGCCGCTTCGCGGCGACAGTATCGGCTGCTAATTACAAAGCGTAACCAGTACACGCCGCTTCGCGGCGTCCAGCCGGCAATCCAAGCCCCGCTGTCCCCGATCGCACCTCCGGAAAGGGAGTCCGATACCATTTAGTTCTGTGAAGTTTCTCGACAACATTCGATTTTTTTTTAATTTTTTTTACTGTTCATCGCAAAAAAGGAAATGTCGTAAATATCGCCAAATGCCTCGACAAAACAAAATGTTTGAGAAAAAAAAAAAAAAAAAAGTAGGCCCACCGCGGATCGAACCAATCGAACCCGCGTCCACTTGCGTATGAAGCGGACACCCTAACCCCTAAGCCATGGCACCGCTTAGGAAACACAAAAAAAATAAAATTGGCTTGCTCTTTATGTTTATACAGCCTTGATGGAGATGCGCCTCAACGGGTAATCGGTCTCTTAGCTGTAGATGAGAAATTTAGCCAGTGCGGTACAACCGCTAACCTGGGATTTTTAACGTGCATCACGCAGTAGTGATCACACGAACGCGTGCCGGTACGAAACTCATCCAGATCGAAACGGGCGGGGGCGGCGGGGATCGAACCCAGGAGGTTCCCAGCGGAAGCTTTCGCTCCACGCTCCGAGCTGAGACGCGTTAGCCCACTCGGCCACTTCCTCCCTTGCTTAGGAAACACGTTGTGTCCACTCTTTTCATACGAGAAAAGCGGAGTGCGTATAGCCATTTCCGTCCGAAGCGCACTCCGGGGTCTCTTCAAAATATGCGATCTTACAAATCCATCATCGCACGACCGCCACAGGCCTGAACCACTCGTCTTTCTGTGGTGAAGCGAAAGCGCACAGGACGCTTCCACGGCAGTAGAGAATAGATCACAAAATACACGGTTTCGTCCCAGTGCACTCGCGTCCACCGTGCTCGCGTCACAATATTAACAATGAACAATACCTCACCTCGCAAAGGTACGTTCTGTCGGGAGGTTTCCACCCCGCGCCACGCCTGATTCCTGAAAGCCACAGTTTCCGTCTCCTCGGGGATTTCGGCAGCTTGAACAAGCGAATTCCCCTGGAAGCTCTGTTCCGGCACTTCAGAGCACAACAACGACCCATTTTTCAAACAAGACCGGAACGGCGGAACTCCCCCCTCCCGCGGCTACACAAACTTTTGTTTACGTTATTTCAATTTTCAACGCACGTGTCCGCGTGCGCATTCGTTTATTCTACCATTAAAGAAGGCTATGACGAAAGGCTCACATGCACCAAGTTTTCAGTCACCGAGCGTTAACCTTTTTAACTCTAGCGACGCTAAAATGAAATTACCGAACCCTGCTTTACTTTTGAGGCTCACGACCACCGCTAGGGGAGGTTTTGCGGCTTGTGATTGGCTAGGTGGCGTAAGCTACCGCCCGATCCAAAGGGCTCAGCCGTATTCATCCATCCATCCATCCATTGGCCACGAGCGGCCTGTCAATCAACTATTCGACCAATAGAATTTCGCCCCATTGATACCAATGAATGGCCAAACTCTCCCAATATACGGCTCTGCGCTACTCTGCTCCGAAGGAGCTATATAGTGCTCTAGTTTTACCCAACGAGCTCGTTGGTCTTACCTAGGGCTCTAGTTTACCCCGCCGAACCCGCTGAATTTCCCGGAGGTATGGAGAGGGCGCTGCTGTCGAAGAAAATGATGCCGCCCAGAAAGCGCTAAATGGAATGGTCTATACTTGTCCCGGAAGTGAGCGCTTGGCAGGCTTTGTAACCCTTCCGAGTGCTGGTTCAAAAAGCGTCGAGGGCACTGGATTTTCGCTTCTCATCTCAAGAGAGCCTGTGTTTGTGGCACAGTAAGGGCGCATGTGGACCCGAGAAGTATCATGGGAAGCCATTCAATGTAAACATTGTAAGATTCTAGTTGATCAAGTGGGCATATGTCTCAAGTTCAAATGCCTCATTTTCGGGATTTAGTTTGGAGCACGATTATTAAAACCCACTCAAAGACACCGGAAAGTATGGACCAAAACATCGACTCATCGGTTCAAATGCACTAGGAAGTCCAGCAGCTAGACGCCCGACTTCTGGGCAAGCATCAAATTTCTGGTGGCTTCACTTGCGCGCCCTGCTCGGAGAGCGGCTATGTGCCATCTAGCCTCTTATAATAGAGATCAGTGAGATTTTGTAAAAAATGGGAAAGCCGGAGACCCCAATCCAATCCAAGCCTTAAGCCGAAAGTATCCCAAACTGCATCTGGTGGCCATGCTGCCATTCGGTTATTGACGTGTGTGGTTGAGCGTCGTGTTTTCATTGGGTTTCCGGAAGTGTCGGCGGCAAGAAAGTGCTTGCTTAATCCGGACTGGACGAACCCGAATATTTCGGTATATGCAAATTAGATTAAGCCCGTGCAAAATGCTCCTTACAGTGCTCAATGCTCAATGCCTTGTGTTGTAATGGTCTTATATATTTAACTGCCTCTACAGTGGTGATTCGAATTTCGCCTGAAATTGTCAGGGAAAACCTGGAAAAGTCAGGGAATTTTAAAATAATATTTTGCTAGGCATTCTGAAATAGTAGCTTTCAGTTTGAGGCGAATAGTAGTTTCTTTGTACGAATAATTTTGAAAAGAATAATTTCAAACAAAGCGAATAAAACAAAGCGAATAATTCACTGGCAGCAATAGTTGTGTCCGTAGTTGCAGAGCGTGAGCTCACGATGAGCTTCCACAACACTTTCAGAACGTGCACTTCACACCAGTAAGACTGTTGGTCTTCTCGTAAGATAAGTGGGGTATCGTTTTGAGCATGCGCTGTGAACGCTGCACTCAAATATGGCACCCTGGGCGACTGGCCGCCGCCATATCTCTGCTCGAGCAGGCACGCCCGTGCGATTACGAGCTTGCCAAAGCTACGTTCACCCGCGCGTTGCACGCGCTTGCACGCATGGGGCACCACTTGTGGCGCCATGCTTGCAATTGTCTATAGTTTGTGGCCGTCGAAACAGTTGCAGTAGAGACTCTATCTCATCCAATGATGGACTTAAGCCCAATGCCACAGGCCGCCGGGCCCAATCACGAGCCTGTTAGAAACCGCGTGGTATATTTGCTCCGTCATATGTATCAGTGCGCCGACACGCGTCGTCCGGAGACGAGTTTCTCTTCTGCTGCGGCAGCTCCGTCTGCTTGCTACTACTAAAAACTACTGAAGGGATTAAATACAGCCTGGAAGGGATGTGGCGAAGAGAACCCGTAATCAGAACCCGTGGCCGTCAAGGGGTTATGACACACCAAAAATAAAATATGAGGTAACTATACTGCTAGGACCCATTATATTTTTTTTATAATCCTGCTAAAGTTGTTCTGAAAATGGCGGGATAGTTTCGTGGATAAATCGATTTATATGCGGGTCCCTCGGAGGAAATGAATTGCAACAAACTGTTGATATTTATTTCCTCCGAGGTACTATAAAGATACCTTGATGTATTAAAATATTTTTAGGAATTTGATTGTTTTCTTAAACAACATGTCAAACTCGTGACTCCGGTCGCTTTTCAGTCAAATTTGACAGGTCATTACGTTGTCTGAACTTAAGGTAAATCTTTTTTCTTTGGCTCTACAGAAAGCCCAAAGCAAGCCCATTATATATACAATAATATCATTATGATCTGTCGGCTAGCCGCTCCGCTACCTTCACGTAAATGTTGTAAGAAATAACAAACGTTGAAGGTTTCAGGTCGATTTTCTCAAAAACTCCATTTTTGTAAATTTTTATTTTTTAAATTCTTTTAGGCAAATTAGTCTACTACAAGAAACAACAGTCTAGAAATGTAATATTTTGGTTGTATGTCCTCTGTTTGAGCCGCAGTCACGTGAAATGTGCGAACATTTGTTATTTTTCACAGCGTTTACGTGAAGGTAGCGGAACGGCTAATCAGCAGATCATAATGATATTACTATATCTATACTAGGCATGCTTAGGGCTTTCCATAGAGCCCAACAAATAAAATTTACCTTAAGTACAGACAAAGTAATGACCTGTCAAAGTTGACCAAAATTCGACCTGAGTGACGAGTTTCTGCCACTGCGGCTTCTACGCTTCGTAATTGCAGCCCAGGTGAAAATTGGAGTGGGACCACTTTGAGGTAGAACCACTTTGAAGTGGGACCACTTTGAAGTGGTCCCACCTTAAAAGTGGGGCCACCTGTTTGTAGGCAATAGCCGATGCACTCGTTGCAGTGTGTACATAGATTGCTGACGACCAAGCTTGATAGTATTATGCAGAGCTGGCAGTAACGCAATTACTGTAATGAAATTACAGTAATTTAATTACTTGATCCAGTAATTAGTAATGTAATTCATTACTTTTTGTAGCAGGTAATTTAGTAATGTAATGAATTACTCCAGCGATGGTAATTGTAATTAAATTACCTAATTACTTTTTCGCACCAGGCATATTTTTTTGTGTCCACAATACACAAGAGCGCTTTTCTTTTTATTTTACTTTTTCTTTTTCCTCTACACCTTTCCAAAAAACGCTCTTTGGCCGCCGCTATGTTGCTGATGCTAATGCGGCTGGTGCGACTCTCGCGCCCGCTATCAGCTAGACATTTTCTGCCACTCTCTTGAACTGTGAAAACCCGCACAGCGCGATTCTCTACCTCTGTTTTGCGGTTTTGCATTCGACGTTTTCTGGCCCCTCTTGAAAGTTTCCGCTTACTTTTTCTGATTCATACTGCGTACCCTCTCTGTGCTATCTTCCACTGTGAGAAATAGGGCTGGTGAGTGCCTTCCATTCGAGCTTTTCTGCTCGACATTCTCGGGAAACGAAGGAGGGGAAGTGGGTCGAACTAAGGCCCCTGGTGGAACGGCCCTCGACGCGATTTTTCGAACAATGACAATTGTTCTCCCCCCTCCAAAAGATAATCCGCGTAGGGTTTTCAGTCATCTCCAAAAATAGTTGTCTGGGTTGGGGTGGGAAACGGATCAGTCGCGTGCGTTCCTCTGTCCATCGGTAAACATGCAACAGAGAGTTCTAACTGTGTGCCATGAACTGTGAAAATAATGTAAATAAAGTTATCTGTAAAAGGAAGTTATCAATAGCTCCTTTATATTTAAAAGTATACAAAAGTAATGCGAAAGTAATGTCATTACTTTTAAAAGTAATTTGTAATGGTAATTAATTACTTTCTGGCTGTGGTAATTTGTAATGTAATTTAATTACATTTCAGCAAAGTAATTAGTAATGTAATTTAATTACAAAATATGAGTAATTTGGCCAGCTCTGGTATTATGTTAATATATGTTTAAAAATCTGCAGTCTTATGATATAATAGTTTATTGAAATCTCTGTGGCAAAGGTGACAGATTGAGTTCAGCAGGAAGCTGCTCCCCACCTCTTTCCACTTCAGCAGAGTGAATGCTAGAGAGGAGGCAACCTCCTCTCCAGAATTCACTCTGCTAAAATGGCAGGAGGTGGAGAGGAACTTCCCCTGTTCTTAAGCTAGAACAGACTATGTCTGGACACTTTTAGAAATATCGATGCGCTTGAGGGCCTTCCTGGTATCTTGAATTTTCTCAGACAAGATGGTATTCATGTTGACCAAAGCACTGCTGACATCCACTTTCTTCGTGTGACCCCAGTATGTGACTGTTTCTAAAAAAAAAGAAGAATAAGCATCATATTTAAGAATTAATGCCACTCAGTAACTCACCAAAGACAAGGGCAACTTTTTCTGGAGACAACTTCTTTCTTGCAATGGCACCAGGATTCCTGCAATCCTTTGGTGCCAGTCGCCCTCCGTAGGTTCTCTGCGAGAGCCTCTCAGAACCCGAGAGTGCCTGGGCTGTATCTTTAGCCACTTTTGCTGCCCTTGTGTTGTTAAAAATAGTTTGTCTTTGATCGTCCCTGATAGTTACACCTCCCTTGAGGCGGAGCTGCAAAATTGGTAAAATTTAAGCAAACATTAGAAAGGTAAAATGAAAGAAAAGCTGAAACGTACCCTGCCACTGTCCAAGGGCTTGAAGGGTGGTGCACTTCTCGGCCCACTGTACCCCGCAACTGTACAGGAAAAATATGCGTGTTTGTGTCTGATCACTTTCAGCATTTGTGACAAGACTAGGAGGGTTTTGCTACTGTTATTCTGACCCAGACCACTGATAAATAACTTGTAGCAACAAATTACAAGCCTTTTTGTCAAATAAAGTGTCATAAAAAATATTTTGGCGAAGCAGCCTTTCATGTAGAGAAAAATTGAAAGCTTCAATTAAGATTTTTTTTCTTGTACACATGTATGCATTTCAAAAACTTGTCCTACAGCCTTTCATTTTTTCGAATGAACTTAATATTTTTCACTTTATTTTAGTTTTAATCCAGGAAATATCAACTAGAGCAAGTCATTTCATTGAGTTAGAAATATAGTCCAGAGGCACTACATGGTTTAAGTAATTTGAAGTGTTACCATCAGTGGACAGGGGCCGCCGCTGACTAGTCGGGTTGGATAGTTTTGTCCTGGCACTGGCTCCCACAGTAGCACCTGAAAAGACATACCTTGAGCATGCTATCTTGCACAATGATGCAAACCAAGTCGAGACTATATTTGAGTCAATCAAATTGCTCTGATGAATGAACAATTGTTTACCATTAGCAGGTACAGTTTTGGAAATGGCAAAGCTGGTGCTGGCTTCCATGATGACATCTGAAATATAGATGTGGAACATTCTGACTTTAACAAGTCATTTAGTAAAGCACTATCTAGAGAGATGGGTATCAGCATAATTGAAGAATATTCTGAAACGTTGAGGTGTACGATATGGTGCATACAGTTTGTGGGGTCCCGTCGGCATCCCTTCTGGTCGACAACCGGACGCCGGCGCCTGGAGACTCGTTTTCGGTCCCCTCCGTGGCAAGGACGGCGCCTTTGAGGTTTGGTTCCCGAGCGCCTCCTCTCTCGGGACCCATCTTGAAGACATTGGCGGTGTCGGCGGTGGACATCATAGGACCCCCCTCCCGGACAGCGTCGGCGCCCGAGGCCCTGCACGTGCTACGGCAGAGCCAGACGGGGAGCTCCAGCGAGAGACCGCCCAAGATGGGAAAGAAGAGGCTCCGGCCGGTCTGGTACGCGGTGACGGCGGGAACGGCGGGGAGGGCTCGGACGACGGGAAATAGGGAGGGGACTCTTGCGCGGGAAACGGGCCACGACGGACGTGCGCGGTGGTGGCGACCGCGACGTCGGCTCGGGCGACGGCCCGGTGACATGGTCCGGATAGAGACTCCGGATTTGACCCTCGACGGCGACGTCCACGGGATGCGGTGTGGACTAGCACCGCACGGACGATCGGCATGCAGCATACAGTGGCGGCGCAGCCCCTCCAGGCCTCCTCGATCACTTCTCCCGATCCCGAAACCCCCAGCAGAACGTGAGTGGAATAAACCCCTTCTGCCGAGAGCTATGCGTTTGCTGTGTCACGTTCATCCGGAGACAGGGGCCTGGGGAATCGGACGAGAACCCTACATTATTGGCGCCCAACGTGGGGCCTGATTTACATTCAGGCTAGAGTTCCGATTCCTGGCCTGTTTCCGGTTGGATGGGGGCATTGCTTCCGCACTCCTTTTAGGGGCGATCCTCGTTGTAGCAACGCCGCACGAGATCCGACATGATCGTTTGCTTGATGAGGAAGCGCGGACCCAGACGTTGTCTTTCCTGACAATCCTTTGTCCCAATCAACCAGGAGTTTATCCCCTGTGGCGAGGAGCGCCTTAATCTACTGTTTAGCTGTGCCGTCGGATGCTGGCAGGTCTATCCTTCAGCTTCTTGATGAGGCGCAAGTGTTCAGTGTGCGTGGATATTCCCGCCTTCTTTGAGGCCTGCAGTGTCGGGTGTTCTGTCGCCCCAACTACGCCTCCCGCCGTCCACGTCCGATGGGTGAGATGTCAGCTCATTTATTAGGCGATGGGACGCGTGCAGCCGCCTTTGTTCGCGTGTCGTTGCAGTGCCTTGGATTGACTGTTTTCGATCGCTCGCGTCAGAGAGGGTTTGCTGTGGGAGTATCTTAATACCACTTCCATTGCAGACGGCGGTTGCACGGACTGCATTGGGAAATTATACCCGAACTGCATTTTGTCCGAGGGGAGCCTAGCGTTCGAGTTTTACTGCACGCTCGCTCTCAGCCGGCCTTGTTTTGAGCTGTCGGCGCGGTTTTGAGTACCGTGCGTCCACAGCGTTTGGGTACAATATGTGTTCTTGTGGCTCCGACCGCACTGATGCAGTACCTTGCGGCCAGAGGTGAAACCTTGGGACTAATCCTCCCAAGTGTTGCCGGATACGCGATGCCTGTTGTGAATGCATCGGAATTCCGAGAGCCACCGAGTTTCCGTGCCCACCTCATAAGTAGCTGTGTGTAATGCTCCGTGGGGCCCAGGTTGACGCGATTGTCACGTTCCGTTTGTCCCTGTCTGTAGAGTCGTGAGGGTGATCCCGCTTAATTGCATGCAGTTTTTGCCGGACCCTCAGACCGCCATATCGGAGTTTGCGCTTCGGGCGGAGATTACTCTCGAGTTGTTGTCCCCATGCCCGGAGAGGGGACGGTAAAGTGCGTGCCCTGCGTTGCCGCTGGGCATGGTACCGGTTCTCCGCCGTGTTTGGAACGCGTTGGGACGCGAGGGCGTGCGGAGGGATAACGTGTTAGAGTAAAAGAGGGAAAGACGGTTAGGTGGGGAAAGAGCCGTTCTCGTGTAGTGAAGAGCCTCACGAAGGAGGTGACGGTCTTGCGATAATGAGACGAGTTGTTGATAGTTTATCCTGTACAGCTGCGCGGGAGGCCCGGAAAAACGTACGGTTCACGTCGGCGGGTGCCCGGGAAGCCTAGAAATTATGGCAGCGGCATGGACGTCGGCGGCCTATAACTGTTGTGCGTTAGGTCAGCCCGTCGCTGTACAAACTGCAGCTTTTGCATGAATGACCAGCGGGTGTTGGAAGCCAGCGGTAAATGCGGTAAACACTTCGACGCTGCGGAAACGGTTTATGCGAAGCAAACATAGTTTATTAACTCGTCCATTTCCTAGATCGGCCGTTTAGATTATATGACACTTTGCTGTCGCGCTTGTAGCGCGGAAGAGAAAAGGCGCGTGCGGGGTGCTCACATTGTTCGAACCTGGCCAGTCTTTTCAGTCGCAAGAAGACTTTTGAGTTATGCGGTGCTTTGACTTGGTCTGGGGCGGGCTTTGTGCCTACCCTGCTGCGTTCATCCAAGGACTCGTTGCTTGGATTGAGAATAGAAGAGTTGCGAGACGCGTAGATGAGGTACCTCCATTGCTCGATCCTGGCCGACCTTCACAGTCGCAAGAAGACTTTTCTGTCATGCGGTGTTGTGGCTTGGCCGGGGAAGAACTTGAATGTGCGTCAGTGCGTTGATCTCAACTTTCGAGCTTGTGCACGGCCAGGACTCACAGTGGTTGCTCCACTAGACTTTTGTGTGTACCCCCGTTGCACGCTCGTCGCTCTTGTTTGGAGATTATCCCCGAACAGTGACGCGGCAACCTCTGGTACAGGGCCAGACGTTGCGGACAGGGCCTTGTAAAAAAGGACGTCCAACAGACTTGCTGGGCGCATCATCCGGCATATCAAAACGTTGTCCCCTTGTGCTGGTCTCAATGGCCGGTACCGCGGGACACGGGCCTCTCGGGGTGGTGGTTATCCTTCCAGCATGCCGCGTAGCATAGTCGCGGCTTGCTTGTGGCATAGGAGTCGCGAAGGATGTCTGCGTGAATGTGCGTAATGTTAATTGATACTGTTAGCAGCAGGTTTTGTTCGTATGGTTATTGTGCATCGCACCTCGCAAACGGTGTAGGATTTGTAGCTGCTTGTGACGTGCAGCCGGTAATCTTTTGTGTTCACGTTTTGTGTTTTCATCACAAGTGATTTAGCTGTGAGGAAAGTGAATTTTGTTGTCAGAGAAACGATTCTCTAGCGCTCCCGTAGATTATGTAACATTTTAGCAGAGAGATTGGGTTGTCTTGTATAAGAGCAATGGTTGTCTAATGACTATACATTTCGACAATAGATTAGTGTTGTTGCATGCTTCCTGTCTGGATTATTAGTTTTATTTTTGGGTACGTCTTTTGAACATGTAGCGTGACGGCCTTGATGAGTGCACGCTTAATAGTTTTAGAACGGAAAGGCTTCGTTTGTATCTCGTGGCAAGCTCACTGTGCTGAAGATTTGGTTTTGTCATGCTGTCTGATATTCAGTGCCGCGATTTGTTGGCGTTTGTTTTTCTGTCTCGAACACTGGGGGGAAAAGACTTTAAAGTTTTGGTGTATTGTGTGTGACCTAGTGCCGGTGCGTGCTGTGAGCGGTGGTGCTCTGTGCCCGCTTCTGGACTGTACGCTGCCTGGTCGAGCTTCCCGGCGAATGAACTGTCCCCGCGGGCTTGCCTCGTTTGGCACCCTCGCCGCAATCATCAAGGGTGATCGCCATTATCGGCGACACTCAGCTGAGCTCCCGTGCGGTATTTGGGTCATCTGCGCCACCTCCACTTCTGACCTTCATGACCCCCGGGCCTTCGTTTGAGGGGGGGATGGTGTGGGGTCCCGTCGGCATCCCTTCTGGTCGACAACCGGACGCCGGCGCCTGGAGACTCGTTTTCGGTCCCCTCCGTGGCAAGGACGGCGCCTTTGAGGTTTGGTTCCCGAGCGCCTCCTCTCTCGGGACCCATCTTGAAGACATTGGCGGTGTCGGCGGTGGACATCATAGGACCCCCCTCCCGGACAGCGTCGGCGCCCGAGGCCCTGCACGTGCTACGGCAGAGCCAGACGGGGAGCTCCAGCGAGAGACCGCCCAAGATGGGAAAGAAGAGGCTCCGGCCGGTCTGGTACGCGGTGACGGCGGGAACGGCGGGGAGGGCTCGGACGACGGGAAATAGGGAGGGGACTCTTGCGCGGGAAACGGGCCACGACGGACGTGCGCGGTGGTGGCGACCGCGACGTCGGCTCGGGCGACGGCCCGGTGACATGGTCCGGATAGAGACTCCGGATTTGACCCTCGACGGCGACGTCCACGGGATGCGGTGTGGACTAGCACCGCACGGACGATCGGCATGCAGCATACAGTGGCGGCGCAGCCCCTCCAGGCCTCCTCGATCACTTCTCCCGATCCCGAAACCCCCAGCAGAACGTGAGTGGAATAAACCCCTTCTGCCGAGAGCTATGCGTTTGCTGTGTCACGTTCATCCGGAGACAGGGGCCTGGGGAATCGGACGAGAACCCTACAAGTTCAAGAATTGCTTGGAGGTTGTTAAGTTTGTGACATTGGTGGTGAGCAATAGGTGGTTCTGAAACCCAAACTATTGGCAATAAAGTAGAAAGTAATTGGTGAGAGCATGGAGCGTAAGTATAAAAAAATGATAACTGAAGGATCTGCAAACATTGGCTCAAAAGATGTTTTGAGGCAGACGTGGCAGTTAATATTTAATGAAACAAAGACTAAAGAAAAGTTTGACCAGAGAATGCAAAGGGAGGGATAGAGAGGAGAAATGGATAGGGAGAAATGGGAAACATGGTAGCTGTGGTTCTTGAGACCACAGGAGGCTTAAAAAAACTTCCTGCAATCCACACTTCTGCTAATATTTCTTACTGTTTTTGAGAATCAGTCTCCTAGAAGCCCGAGAGTGGCAGGTTGCGTCTTGTGTTGCTCCTGAAAACCTCTCTTCAGCCTCTTCTAAACCTTAACTCAGTTTTTTTTTTTTTTAACTTTTGCTGACATTTTCAGGCTTTCAGGATATTCATTTTTAAATTCTTACCGCCTGTGACCACCTTTATGTTTTGTTTATACTTACCTTAATGTAAAACAACTTAAGGAAAGAAAAGGACGTAATTTGCTAATTATTCAAACAAAGTAAGCAATGATTTGTTTACCTGCGGTGTCTAGTGCTTTCGAGGAAGGACCTCCTCGCGCCATGTCATTTTAAAGACTCACAATTATTTATGCATATTGATCGATTGATTTGGCGTTTCTGGTGCAAAAGCTGCTAAGGCCATAAAGTGTCAAAAGCAAGGCTATGTTGGAAGAGATTTAGGGAGAAAAAAAGAGGTTTTAGTAGCTGGTGATTAGTTTTTATTTATGCATATCCAGCACAACTGTACAAACTGAATCAAAGAAGTGATAAGGTTAAGACAGAAATTAAATATTCTGCTTAATGACATAGAACAAAGCATAACATCTTTTGAGGACGTATTCTATGAGTCAGCCAGTAACAATACTATGGCCATGCATATCCTGAACTGCTGATTGGTATTTAGATAGATGCATACATTCCAACGAGATAGATCAGTGGACCTTTTTAAGTAATTAGTGTCGTCTGGGAGATTGACTTTGAACTACAAATGAGGGGAGCCCAACCTGTCTTTGCCTAGAACACATTGGCATTATGCTGTTGTATTTGTTCTTATTGCTCTATATGCCCTCCACATCAGACACTTAAAAAGACAATTAAAAACAAAAATGAAATATGCACAATGATAGGTGCTGACAATGTCGGTTGTGCGGGAAAGTGCCCTCCAAAAATGGCGACAACTGGAAGCAAGGCCAGGGGAGAGGGCATACACACGTGCAGAAGCTTACTGATCTTATGAGGAAGTATTCTATAACCTCACCATGACTGGGTTTGAAGATCTCTGTTGGCGGAGCCTGAACCTGTGCCTCAAGAAGCTGCTGTACTAAAAAATAATTGACAAAAGTTTCTAAGAATGCTGTTCATACTCCATCCTTGTCCACCTATGCTATGTTCTCAAACTTATCATAAACTTGTGCCACCATGCAGACCAAATTGAGGCACTTCTTTATAAGCACCCCTAGCAAGTTATAGTTATCTTCAGAGTACAGCAATCTCATCACAAATTTTCAGGAATAAGCAGAAATTTCCCACTCTGAAACATTTTCATCATTAAAATCTTAAAGCCATATCACCAGGAGCACCACTAACAAAAAGCAAGCAGGCCGCTATTGTTCTTTCTCACATAGTGGGCACCATAAGACAGAAAATGGGGTGAGGACAACATCAGGTGGCTGCCCAGCGAATTTGCCACAGAGCTGCCTGGATACTTATGTACTAAGGCTGTCCCAAACAAAAACAAAAATTACAGCTTTTTTTTTTTATTGCAACAATAATCTACCATATTATCCCGAGATACCCCTTCTAAAATCAAAAGCAAATCGGGGGTAAATAAGAAAAAAGCTTGTTTACAATGCGCAATAAACAAAAAGCAAAACATGCTAGTTTGAAATTGATTGGAATGAGGGCAAAAAATCTAGAGACCATGCGGTCTGCGCCCTCCTTCATTTGAGAAATGCCCCCAAAACACATAAGTTTTTTTCGTGAAAATTAAAAATTAGACCTTTATAGTCTGCCCGATTTGAGATGAAACCTCCCATATCGGGCAGGGTTTTAATTTTCACGAAAAAAATATACGTTTTAGGGGCATTTATCAAATGAATGAGAGCGCAAACCGCATGTTTCCCAGATTTTTTGTTCTCGGGTTGCGAAGCGTAGAAACCGCAGTGGCAGAAACTAGTGTTTTTCCCTGCCGTCGCAGTCGCCTGTTTGACACCCTCTGCTAGCGCTAGTGTTTTTTCTACACCCTTTTAACTTTTCCTCCTCGTTTAATAGATACTGTAAAAATACCTTTACGTATTCAAATATCTCTAATAGTTTTTTTTTAATCAATATTAACGCCACAGGACGTAATTTAGTAGAGTCAGAACCTCTCCACATTTGAAACTCCCGCTCTTTCGACCCCCGCGGAAGAGGAGTACGCCCCGCCCCTCACTCTCCCTGCGTTGCGGAGTCGAACGACGCAGCGTCTCGACTTCCGGCAAGATCTGGCAACTACGCCAGGCCGCGGTATACGCCTCGCAAGTGGGCTCATTTTCGTCTTCTGCGCATAAGAAAGGAAGTAGCGGTGACGTCAGAATGCCGAACTCTGATTGGCTGATCGCGACCCCCTATCTCAGCGTCGTCTGCTCCTTTGCAACGTCGTCTGCTCGCAACGTCGTCTGCGTCTCTCTTACCTTTCCTGCGACTTTCGGAGCGAACTCGACTAAGAGAGGGCAGACGAAATAACTCGAGCGGTACGTTGTTTTTGTCTAACAACTAGCAGACGCGCATCAAGGAGGGAAGTCAAAGGACTCCCTGGCGAGGTGTCCCGGGGCGCCGAGGTTTTTTTGCTTAGAACCGAGGCAAGTTTTCTCCCAAATACTTTTCCCCTCCATTCGTGTGCGGCGAGACCCCTCACTCTTTAACGGCGTCGGCGGGTTGGCGCAATTAACGTCGTCTGCTTTACGTCTGCTAGTCAAAGCGGTCAAAGCGATGGCTGCTTTACCTTTGCTGCGTCTGTCGGAGATTCACCGCTTTTTCATCGGCGAGAGTCACCGTTGCCTCGGGAAACAAGGAGATAACAAGAGGAAGAAATTGACATTTTAATCTAAAACGGAGGTCAGCAATCAAAATATTATACGGGAAGGGTTCACAAGGGTCGCGCGGGCATATTCCACTCAGCACGCCAGCCGGTCGTGGGCAGACGGTCGCCGAGTCGCGGAGAGCCTGCTAGGCCTAACTGCCCAGCTCGTTTGGTCGCGTTCGGTGGGATCGTGGCCGTGGGAGCTTTTCCCGGGTGTTTGTGGATCCAGCGTTCTTGTTCGTCGTGGTCTGTTTCAAGTACTTTTTACTTTTTTCTTGCTGCTTGAAGTCGGGACGCGTCAGAACCGCACGTAAAAAAATAAACGTCCGTGGGTCGTCGCGACCGCGACGTTGTCGGCCATGCTGATTTGATCGTAAGAAGTGCGTAAGACAGCTTCGGAGCTGTCGTAGGATTTTGTCGTAACCTGCGCAAAACTTACGAAAATTTCGTCTCGTGAATACGAATTTGTTCTTAAGTTTTGTCTTACGCACATTTTTGGCGTAAGATCGTTTCGTGAATCTGGCCTCTGCACTTCCGAAAGTCGCAGGAAAGGTAAGACAGACGCAGACGACGTTGCGAGCAGACGACGTTGCAAAGGAGCAGACGACGCTCAGATAGGGGGGCGCGATCAGCCAATCAGGGCTCGACGTTCTGACGTCACCGCTACCCCCTGCGCGAGAAGCAGACGAACTTGCGCTCCGCATTGTTTTGGTTTGACGCAGTTTGCGAGCACATGTAGCGAAGACGTGACCGGAGAAGTGCCTCTGTGATGTTCCCGGAAGACGGAAAGTATCGTTCGTAATCGTCGTGCGCGCTTTGAAAGCGAAGGGAGTCACAGAATCCACGAGTGCGCAACCACAAGCCAAAGTTCACGAAAGCGCTGCGTTGGTTTCGGCGATCTCGTTCTGTTTGGTGCAACACGGCGATGCGACAGAGCTGAACGTTCGTGGTGTGTGTAATGCGGTGCTAACACGGAGCGCAAATTGGTTGTTGTGGGGTTGACGTTCAACCAGTTAAGTCCCGTCGTCGTCAGCTGATCCAGTCAAACTGGTCCGGGAGAACGCTGGGAGCGTTTTTAAAAGTAAATCTGCCTCGTTCTGTTTCAAAATGTGGAAGTTTCCCGACGCATACCGTGAGTAAAAAGCTGCGGGCGTTTTCAACAAAATTACGTCGTTTTAATTGAACAATGGACTCCGAATTGTTGTCCTAAATCTGCCGTTTTTATGCTTCGTGTTGGACTGCGTTTGCACAGCGACGTGTTGCATCGTGCGGTATGAATAAATTTGGGCACGATTTCGTACCTGCCTAGATGCATGAACTGAGACCATTTTTCCGTAGTGGATATAGTGCCTTTTTATTTTCTGTCTAGTCGCGGACGTTAGGTGCACACGGGGCGAATCTCGACGGCCTCCAGAGCGATATGACGAGAACGTAACTAGACACGTCGGTCGCTACGCGAACGCTCGATTGCCTCCAGCCAAATAGCATTCCTTTCGGGGCGACATGGCTGCTGGAAGGCTCACTGTCGGGATCATGCATCTGACATCTCCGAAAAGTCAGCATTTGCACGCGCAAACAAGTAAAACAAACAAACAAAATGCACGCTAAGCAATCAAAGAGGAAAACGAAAGAACCGCGCTATGAAAGCCAAAACCCCGCGTCGCTTCCTATCACTAACACCTGCGACAGCTGCTAAACACACACGACTTCACTTCAAGAAGTCTCACTCAAGCACCTGGGTCAGCACGAAAGGACGAAACTCTGATCACTTCGGCGAAACGATTAGTCGAGGTAGGCGAGACAGGCGGGAGCAGACTTCGGTCCTTCGGCGGCCATGAAAGAATGGCGAAGCTTTTGTTTGTATGAATCCAAACGGAAGTGCCCGTCTTGTAAACCTTTTGTAAAGAATAATAACTCTCATCACATGGGTTATTCTTTAAACTTAAAAATATGCCGCTCAAAAGGAAATTGCAACATATAACAAAGGTTTAACAACCAAGATCTAAGCTGTCAATCACACTCTTAGCCAATGAGAACCTTTTGGGATTGACGTCACATAATCACAACTTCGTGGCGCGTGATTTAAAACGGACGAAATAGCCGCAAACTAAAATGAGTCTCACGCAATAAATATTGCTGTAAAAAATGTTTTTTCTCGCGGAAAAATTGTTTTTTGACATGCTTGTCCCAATTAGGCTATTTAAAAAAAAAACTTTTTTTTCTTTGCAGTTACCCTTAAGGTAAATTTTTTTTGTTGGGCTCTATGGAAAGCCCTAAGCATGTCTAGCATAGATATAGTAATATCATTATGATCTGCTGATTAGCCGTTCCGCTACCTTCACGTAAACGTTGTGAAAAATAACAAATGTTCACACATTTCACGTGACTGCGGCTCAAATAAAGGACATACAACCAAAATATTACGTTTCTAGTCTGTTTTTTCTTGTAGTCGACTAATATGTCTAAAGGAATTTAAAAAAATAAAAATTTAGAAAAATGGAGTTTTTGAGAAAATCGACCTGAAACCTTCAACGTTTGTTATTTCTTACAACCTTTACGTGAAGGTAGCGGAGCGGCTAGACGACGGATCATAATGTTATTATTATATCTATGACGGGCTTCCTTTGGGCTTTCTGTTGAGCCAAAGAAAGAAAATTTACCGTAAGTACAGACAAAGTAATGACCTGTCAAATTAGACCAAAAAGCGACCGGAATGACGAGTTTTACATGTATTTTAGAAAACAACCAAATTCCTAAAAATATTTGAATACGTCAAGGTATCTTTATAATACCTATTAAATGAGGGGGAAAGTTAAAAGGGTGTAGAAAAAACACTAGCGCCAGCAGAGGGTGTCAAACACGCGACCTGCGACGGCAGGCAAAAACACTAGTTTCTGCCAGTGCGCCTTCTACGGCTGGTAACTTGAGAACAAAAAATCTGGGGAACATGCAGTTTGCGCCCTCCTTCATTTGAGAAATGCCCCCAAAACATATACTTTTTTCGTGAAAATTAAAAATGAGACCTTTTTAGCCTGCTCAATTTGAGTGAAAACACCCATATATTTTCAATAAAGTCAAAAAACGCAACAGCTGGAAACCAATACCAAAACTGGGAAGGAACAAGAAATATAGAGGAGGACAGAGGTGGCAGAAGTCACGGGGCTGTGATACTTTTTCCTTCCCCCAAAAAAACGCATTTGCAGCTTTTAACGAGCCAGAAAAAATGGGTATCATATTTCTTTTCTATTTCTAATATTGTGTCGGTGCCTTTGATGACTTACGGCTTTGAATCTTAGAATTCTTAGCGTGAGTCAGTTTACTTTTGCGCTTCTCCTACGACACTACGACGTTGATTAAATTTGATGGTCGTGTCTAAACCTTAGAAAGTGGCCCGTAAGCACGGAGAAGAGAGTGAGTGCGTCTCAGACCGGCCAGTTCTCGATTCGGCGGTTTTCGGGCGGGAAGAGACCGACTTTCGAGCCACAAATTATGTTCTGGGTAGTGGGGCTCTCATATGTCATGTACAACTAAAAACCTAGGCGAGCATAAATACGCTGTCAGTGTCGCTCTAAATAATAATAAAAAAAAAATTGGCATTTTATTTTTAGTTTTTTTTTAATTTCATTTGGTGGCCACAGCGTGAATTCCACTACTAAAACGATCGCTCCTTATGTTTCTTTATTATGCATCACCATTAGTGAAGCACGCACCTTGTCGGGTGCATGTATGGCGGCACAAAGCTGCTAGAACGCAAGCTGTTTTTTTCATTTTATCATAATTTGTGGGGAGGAGGGGGGGGGTTGTGATTACAGGGAGCTGCAAACCGCACTTTGACCCGCGAAGAGCCGCATGCCAATGCTGGGCTACAGCTTTACTAAAATCACAAGAAGCAAGGTGCCCTAATGTTTCTGTTTCATCCTGCAGATGGCACTATGGCTACCGGTGCACTTGAGGCCAGCCCAGTCATCGAGCATGTGGCACCGCCCAAAGATGACAGTAACGACCGACGTCTGTGCATGGATGGAACCACCGCGCCATGGAGGTGTCAACATGGATGGACATTAAACCACTCCACCCGGCCACTTCCCTCAGAGGACAGCGCGGCAGCGATGCAAGGAGCGCGATGCCCACCACGATGTTCACGACTCCTGTTTGGGCAGCTCTGCTGCCTGCAGTATCTGTAAATAAATGTACCTCCGTCTCGTCCTCCAGGTTAGCTACGACTCCGGTGTGGAATGTTTCAAACCAAGTTCGTACTCTTCAGTTGCTCTGCTGCGCCTCAGCAGATGTTTTAAATCTTTGACCGAAGGTTTGAACATGTTCTGTCTGTTAATGTCTACTTTACTCATACACCACAGTGCTAACTCAGCGCTAGGGAGACACCACTCACTTTGCACTAGATCCGCACTGTATCAGCGCTCTAATATGTAATTATTCACTTACAAAATACTGATAAATGTAAGGGATTACAAGTAATTTCGTTGCGTACAGCGGATTGTGTAGAAGTCTGCTTTTCACACTTGCAATATTTGCTGAGAAAGGGGGGGGGGGGGGGGGCGGAGTATGGAAGCCAGTCACGCTATTCTTGGGGTTCTTCAAGTCACAAGGGGGGTGCGGGGAGGGGGGGGGGGGAGGGGGGGCAGACCGCCCCGGGTGCCGCTGACCCTAGTGCCGCCACTGCTTTAAAAGCATAGTGCCAAAGCGCAGCGAATAGGTAAAGCAAACGAACAGCGCTGGCGGTCTGTACGGATCTTCCAGCCCAAGCTAAGGGCCGAGTAAGCCAACACGAGCACTGTTATGGGCACCCTGCGTCCGCCTGGTGCCTCCAACCATCGCCTTGCGAACAGCGCAACGCGCGGCTACTTTTGAGTCGGCTTATGGCGCATTCACACTGGAAGCGGATCCGCGTTCGCGAAGAGGTTGCGGTTCGCGAACAACCCCGTTCAGACACACCAAGAGGCGGTTTGCGGTTTCTCGGCGATCATGCGTGATCTTTTGAGACTTGCGTTTGGCAACCCTGTTTTAAAATCCAAAATCCACTTTAATCCACGATCCAAAGCCAAAATATTGCTATTTTGTCACTCTGGAGATTTTTCTTGGGGGTGTTCGCACGCATCACGAGTTCAGGCAGCGAAAAAAAAAAGGCATGGACCCGCGGACCCGCCAAACTCGTCTGCGATTCCCTCTTCTTCGCCTACAAGCAAAGCCCAGCTAGACGCGCCTTGCTGATTCAGAACAGGATGCCCCCGACCTTCTTTTTTTTCGAAGTAGACCCTTCCCGCCTGAATAGCTGACCTTGTTTTCCGGATATTGGGGAGGAGGACAGAGCGTGACGCCCCAAGTGACGGGTGGGGACAACAAATACAATAATGACTCAGCGCTCGGCCGACATAACCGAACGCAACGTCAGCGTTCGGCTGAAGTTCGTGTTCTCCGGTGGGGGGGAGGAAGGGCTCTTTTGTTTCCACTACGGCCTGCATGAACAATGCAGCATGCACGGTCCCAGCTCAGCACAAAAGCCGAAGTGGGTCAAGCTCGCATTCTCTGAGGATAGATCCGGCACTTAACGTCGCTTTGTCGATTGTTAGTATTTTTTACATTAAACTGTGCTCCGCGCTCTATTGTAGAAGATGACATGGACATGCTCATAAGCCTGTCGGCATGTGCACAGGCCTTGCGTTGAGTAAGTACCGAGGTGCGGGGAAACAAACGGGTCAGAGCGCCCCATAGTTTCCCCCGCGAGCGCCTATCCAGAGATCTGCCCGTGCCTAGATCTGGGGACAACGCCAGCGTAGGGAAAACCGCTCGTAGGGAATCCGTTCGCGTAGTGGTGATGATGATGATAGCGTCATGTATGGCTCGCACACTGGCTCGCTGGCCTCGCCGTTTTCAACGGTTCTCAGTTTGAACTTCGGATGTGGTTGCTGGTTGCTCCGTAGCTTTTGTGCATGCTAGCGGCATAACGCCGACCCAGATAAGTACAAGTGCATGATTTGTGACATGTGCTTCAAGCAAATCTACAACTTAAAGAGGCACCTAAAGGAGGTTCACGGGGACGCTGACACGAGCTGGATCACACTGTCCGCTGCCGCCTTGCATGCGATCTGTGTCCAACAGCTTGATGCGCCACTTTGAAGCGAAACACGGGATCGTCGCGAGGCGTGACAAGTTAAAGTTCAATTTGTTGAAAGGTAAGTGCGCTCGCTTAGTTTTCTACCTTTTCTACAGAAGAAAAATCAATAACAATGCCTACCACTGTTACAAAATACGGTGTGGGCCTAGAGCAGAAAAGATATAATTCAAGCTCTCGTTTAAAGACTAAAAAATCTGAAAAAGAGACGACAATTCATTACCACAAATTTGCATCCGCACCCATGGTGACTATTGCGATTGCACAGAGGGATAAAATACACTCGTCCTCTAATAGCACGAGCTGCCACATGAAATCCCAGCATATGTTGTCGTATCGGAAATTCATTAAAAGTGTATTGTTGGGCCAGTTTGGTCATCTCGAAAACATTGCAAAAAAAGAGGATAAGAACAGAAATGGCAACAAGCGTTACCATCCAGTATCGACTGACTGTTTAATGCGTGCTAAGAGAAGTACGAGAAGAAAGTCGGTTTGTTAATTTTTTTTTTCTTTCCTTTTCTCTTTTAAAAGGTTGTTCATCTTTCTAGAGCATCAAAATGCAACACTGCCTTTCTTTGAATCTCAGAGTAACACATTCTTTTCGATAGTGCCGCTTGTCCTGTTCCTCTCGTCTTTCGTGCAAATTGTTTTCGAGATGCTTAAAGGGATACTACAACGAAATTTCGGCGCTCATTTCTTTGGTCTATATGTGTTCAAAAGAGCAATATCACATGGAACATACCAATATCTTAAAAAAGTCTAGAAAAGGAATTTTAAAACAAACTAAACGATTAGCAAAGAGCACCTGGTGGATGTCACTAACGCCTCGTTTGTAATGCTCGTCTAGGAACCTTGACAGCTAGTGACGGAGGTTGTTTCGTCTCCGCGGCCACGACGAGAGAAGGGGGAAAGGAGGAACTCCCCTCTTCCCGAGAATCCCTTTTGTGTGTCGCAGAAGTCGCTATTGTCCCCCTAGAAGATTATAGAAGATTAACCCGTCACTCAAAATTCGTACAAAAGCAGCCGCTTCGGTGGCTCGAACGACTAGGCCATCCTCTCGACGTCAGCCTCGCCGTAGCTTTGCTTGTCTTGAGACGACCTACGTCATGATTGCGTTGGATGTCACGTGCTCTAAGCTGGGCCTTCTCCGAGCGCTTGCCAGAGTGGGCCGTTTATAACGAAAAATACAGCCACCAGGATCAAAATACAAACGTGCGATTGTCATTTACGGATATTGTTGATCATATTCAACCTATTTTTGAACATGACGGGAATATTTCAAATTTCGTTGAAGTATCCCTTTAAAACTTGCTGTGCGGTACGAGTTTATTCTTTCGTTCCCCTCTGAAAAGTGCTTTCAAAGTGGTAGTTTGTGACGTCGTATACAGAGCTCTTTTGTTCTGCAGGTGCACGGTCCTCAAAAAGCTTGCGCACCAACTGCACTGATCAAAGCTATGCAACTCAGAGTATACTCCTGGAGAAGTGGCAATCAGTTCATTGCGTGACGTTTCATCGACAGCTCAGATTACGTTTTTTTCTGTAATAAGCTGCATGAGACTGTCACTGCGACAGTCTCATGCAGTGTCGGTAAGGTGGGTTAACATTTTTGTAATGAGCCCACCTTACCGACAGGCAGGCAGGCAGGCGGGTGGGTGGGTGGGTGGGTTAATGCATACCCCAGTGATACACGCAAGACGAAATGTCCCTACAGCGTGCAATTCGCATAACAAGCATCAATGAAACGATTGTGTTGACGAAACGTGTGTTCATGAAAAGTTGTCTACGAAACATAATTTTATGAAGCGAGTTTCGATGAAATGAAAGGGACCCTTTATGGAGTGGCATGCGCTGTGTAGCCGAAAACCCATATTTGACGTCATAAACGGTGAATGTGAAACATGGATATCTTGCGTTTGCCAACAATTTTGCACCAAATAATTGTCATATTTGGATTCATGGGGTAAAACCAGGCAAGAATTGACCTCCAACTATATTTTTAGGAACCACTTCAGCTTTCTTTAAGCCATGTTACTTTACAAGCATGACTTTCACATCAGGACATCAACAGGATCGCCTCCTAAAGCACACCTGTGCATGGGAATAGCCATACTTCCAGTGTATATACCTTATAACGTCCTGAAGGAGTATTTTACCACATGCAATTCATTTAGCACTGAATTGTTTGTGCGGTAACATACTTCCTTGTTACGTTAGGTCGAGAAAGAGTTGAATGAATGTCCGAGCCCTTTTTAAGATAAAATAGAATGTCAATTTTTATTCCTCGAGCCAACACTTGTTCTCGTGCATTGACGCTAAAGCTTGTGGATAGTGTTGCAAGTTGCACCAGGGAACGGTGACACGATAGCAGGGTAGAACAAGAGGTTTAATATGGCGATCGGCTCAGAGCCAGGTACGTTCTAGCCACGGGCGCAAGGCACGAGTTCATGCGCACGAGCCGCGGAGCTCTATCTGCTCGGCTGCTCAGTGTAGCCAACATCTCCCCCACACAGAAGAGTCAAAGTCTCAGGGGAGCCTTGACGCATCGGCCACTTCTCGTTTGTGAATGAAGATTGCCTTCACATTCTATACGTGGCTCTTGAGCATCTCCGCTCTCAACGACTTCCGCATCCCACTTCTGACACCATGTTCCAAGTTGTGCCAGGAAAGGTGACACCATAGCAAGGTAGAAGAAGAGGTTTAATATGGCGATCGGCTCAGAGCCGGGTACGTTCTAGCCACGGACGCAAGGCACGAGTTCATGCGCACGAGCCGCGGAGCTCTATCTGCTCGGCTGCTCAGTGTAGCCAACATCTCCCCCATACAGAAGAGTCAAAGTCTCAGGGGAGCCTTGACGCATCGGCCACTTCTCGTCTGTGAATGAAGATTGCCTTCACATTCTATACGTGGCTCTTGAGCATCTCCGCTCTCAACGACTTCCGCATCCCACTTCTGACACCATGTTGCAAGTTGTGCCAGGAAAGGTGACATGATAGCAAGGTAGAAGAAGAGGTTTAATATGGCGATCGGCTCAGAGCTGGGTACGTTCTAGCCACGGGCGCAAGGCACGAGTTCATGCGCACGAGCCGCGGAGCTCTATCTGCTCGGCTGCTCAGTGTAGCCAACATCTCCCCCATACAGAAGAGTCAAAGTCTCAGGGGAGCCTTGACGCATCGGCCACTTCTCGTCTGTGAATGAAGATTGCCTTCACATTCTATACGTGGCTCTTGAGCATCTCCGCTCTCAACGACTTTCGCATCCCACTTCTGACACCATGTTGCAAGTTGCGCCAGGAAAGGTGACACGATAGCAAGGTAGAAGAGGTTTAATATGGCGATCGGCTCAGAGCCGGGTACGTTCTAGCCACGGGCGCAAGGCACGAGTTCATGCGCACGAGCCGCGGAGCTCTATCTGCTCGGCTGCTCAGTGTAAGCTTAAGCACATAACCTTAAGCACATAAGCTTAAGCACAAACCTAGCACACCTGATTGTAGCGGCTTTGGCCGTTGCCACAGGTATGTATGATGGGAGTATGGCTACCTGGGGAGTGAAGCAGAGGGGTCATAGTGTTACCCTAATATCCCGAGAGATAGCCCACCTAAAATCAATAAAAAAATGGCTCAAATTAAGGAGTGGGCTCACTTGCAGTGTGAAGCAATAATGGCTCTACTTGCCAGGCGGCAATGGTTCATTATATCTTGTCATAGCTAACTCGACACAATAACTAGACACGTTATATCCCCAATAGCTAACTAAAAGAAAAAAAAGCAAATGAAGCCAAAAACTGGGGTGGCTTACCTTTCGAGGCTGGGGCATCTCTCAGAATTTTATGGTAAGCATATATCTAACGTCTACAGTTTACATGCTACCAACACACTGGGGTTTTTTAGCTGCTCTTGTGACTGCCACTATAATGAGACTTGACTCTTTTCTAGGGGTGTATGAATACTTTAATATCGGAATACAAATAAAATAGTAAGCTCTCGGATAAATCGATTCGCGAATAAAATTCTTAGTGTTTGGTTAACCATAGATTTAAAATGTTCTGTGAAAGATGCGCGGTCGACATGGAGCCAAAGAAACTTGTGCTCCCTCTCCATTGTAGTGCGCACTTGCATTGAACTTATGAATATGCAAAACATATTTTGGTTTGTGTTTTTTTTTGTCCTCCCGTCACTCACATAGCAGGTGCACTTGCAAACACTACACATGTGGGGTGCAGTGAACCTGTTCTTGCAGACCGTAGTGTTTAGGAGTGCACCTCCTATGTGGGCATTGGGAGCACAAAAAAACCATAGACTGCATGCTACAGCTAATTGCTGATTGGGATGTACATTTGTGAAACAAACATGAAGATGTTTTAAAGCAGGGGGTATATGATGTGACTGAGATACCACTCTTAATTCAGGCCATTTCATTTTAAGCTTTCTTTCTTCTCTGCCTGCCAGAATTCAGTGACTGGAGGGAGGCTAAGGATGGCAGAGAGCATGTTCGCTTCATTCTCCACGACGGACCCAAGGGACGAGATGAGGGTGTCCTGAAAAGGTATTACTACTGCCACCGCTCTGGATCATTTCAGAGCAAGAGGTAAATGACAACTGAGAACCCAGGGCACTTGTAAGACTAATGTGCAATGCTTAGCCACAATTCAAGCTACAGAGAAAGATGGCAAGGTGACAGTAGAGTACCAGGCAGAACACTACGGCCACCCGAAGGAACTGAAGCACCAGCGCCTCTTTACGACTGAGAAGGAGGCTTTAGCTGATAAACTAAAGCAAAGCATCCCCGCCCGTAAAGATCTGGTAGACGCACATTCTTCTGCTGGCAGTGAGATGGGCAGGCTACATTTTCTCTCAATGAAAGACATTGGCAACATCTCCGTCGAGCATGAAATTCTGACGAAAGAGCTACGGCACTGAACAAAGTCAGATTCCCCAGTCCTGTACTGACATGGAGGAAGGAAAACAAAAAGAGAGCTTTGATCTTGCCCTGATGACTGTCCCTCAGAAAGAACGCCTCACAAAGCTTGGCCCCAAGTTTCTGTGCATTAACTACACTCATAATATAAATGGCCACAATCTGCAACTGAAGACTCATGACAGCTGCAGAAGATCAGTCAGGCATGCCATGCACATATTTGATCTCAAGGTAACTAGACACCAAGGCTATGAAACACTCCTTAAGGCCATAAAGGTAATGCATGGGAGGAAGTGATGGGCTGTGCCCAACATTGGATGCTCTGCTCGTGGCATGTAAGCCACAACTGGGCTCTGAAGTTGCAGTCAGTCCAAGATATAAGCAAACCCGTGACAGTCTTTGCGACGAGTTGTGGGCGCTGAGAAATTGCAAAGATGAGGGTCAATTCCAACGACCTCCAACAGGCCTCCCGTGTCAGAAACTAAGTGAAGAGGCTGATCCAAAACTAATTCAACAAGTACAGGAGTTTCTTCAGTACTTTGGGCACTACCATGGTGGCAGAGCCTAACAGTGGGCGCTCTGCTTCAGAAAGGGCATTCCTTTTAATACTACCAACCACTTGGAGGCATTGTACAAGGACCTGAAGTCACGCTAATGCATGGAACTCGCAACCAGAGGCTTGACAAGCTGTTGATGATCCTCTTCGAACTGAGCCATGACCGGCTCTACGAGCGTCCCAAGTCGCTCGTAAAAGGAAAAACGAATCGGCATGATGCAGCCCTTTTTCGGAGGCACCAGGAGGGGATGAAAATTCCAGCATCAGATGTAGAACAGCTGCAAAAGGGCAATGGCTGGCTTGTAAAGTCTCAGTCCCAGACAGAGAGAAGCTACCATGTTGAGAAGGGCGACCCCCGCCAGAGTTGCGTGCTTCGTTGCAGGGACTGTGACATCTTTATCGACAGTTACAAGTGCACTTGCAATGACAGCCTGATTTCATCATCAATGTGCAAGCATATTCCCGCAGTAGCTTACCTGGGGATCCATGTGACGACCGTGGAGGAGGCCGACACTGAGCCAGGTGTAGAAATGCCATCAACAACACGTGAAGAAACAGGCTTTACGTTAGATGATGAGCCACAGTCCCTCTTGGATGACATTCGGCAGGGTATTGAGGTAGGGATGGAGAAGACTCAACCAAATTCAGAGGACAACATATGTTCAACAATAAGTGGACTGAACAAGTCCCTCTCCAGGAAGAAATTGACAACCTCTTCAAGCTCCCTGGTGTTGAAATACCGTACCAAGGCCCAAGATGTACTTGACTCTGTTCATGATGAGACTTCTCCAAAACCTGGGGTAATCCCTCACAACAAAAAGATGGAAAAACAACCACGGTACTTTCCCCCCCAAAAAACGCCCTGGTTCTGGTCCCATGCATGGCAAACCTCCCACCAGCTTGGAGCAGCAGCACATCATGTAGGGCCTTGTAGCCAGGTGAGTTCCTACAGAAGGAGCAGCATCCGCTCAGCTCCATGTGGATGTGCCGAGCATGTCTGTGCTGGCCCTCAAGGAGCATGACTACTTTGCAAATCAGTAGTCGTGACAATTGGACTCCAAAAAGGGGCAGTATTCTTCTTGCAAAAAGGAATGGCGTGTTGGACAGCTTGGATTTCTTTCCACTTTGGAGAATGTCACGAGAGGCTCAAGCTAAAGGCAAGAGGGGCATCTCTTACCATCCTCCAACAGGTTACGTTAGGCGAGGCATTATATGCTGACCTTAATCGTAACGCTTTTTTAACAACCAGGGATTGGCAATTTTATTTAAGTTGATCCGGAACGGTTGTCTCTAAATTAACGGGCAACCATAGTGCCTCGAAATGCTCGTTTATAAGCATGCCCCTCGCTGAAGCCGGCACTTTTTTTTTAGATAGTATTACTGCACGAGAATGTGCAGCTTTTTCCGCTTTGGAGAATGTCTAGAGGTGCTCGAGCTCGCCATTCTCCAACAGGTGGCTTATGTTATCAGCTGGTCTTAATTGGAAAAGTGTTTTAATGGCCAGAGCTTGCCAATTTAATTTCAAATTTATGCAGACAGGTTACCTCTAAGTTAATGTGTAACCACAATACCTCAAGTTGCCTGTTACATGCTTATTTTTTTATTTTGCATACTGCTGCACGGGAATGTGAAAGTTGCAGTTCCCGCGACATACCAAATTATTTTAGTATGTGACTTATATGCTTTAGGATATAATCATTTACTTGCTAATAAGTGCCTATAATCACCGTTTCATTGTTTTGTGAGCCAAGAGGGAGTGACCACTGGCAACCACAAGCATGAGGATCTGCTACACAAAACATAATCATGTCAGTCATCCCTGTGTGCACGGGATAGTTTTTAACGGGCTAGGTGAGATTCAATTGCCAGCATTTTAAAAAGCGATAACTCAGAGGAGAGTAAAAGTACAAGCAAGCTGGTGATTTGCAGACGAAAAACTGAAACACCAGAAGGAAAAAGGACACGAAAAAAAGGATGACACACACACACCGTCTCGAACACAGCTGAAGGTTTATTCTAAAACCACACCCTTTTATAACGGTACAGCACAGTCAACGCCAAGAACCCTCACACCAAGTCACACACCCAGACTGTCAGCAAGAGCAAACAAAAGAAATGCACTCGACGCTTCCATACGTGCCAAGGTCAAGCAACTGACAAAAAAAAATTGCATTGGTCAAAAAGTTTGTACTTGCTTGTGAATCACCATCGACGAGACACTTACACAATTACCAGCAGAATCAATACTAAGAGTTTCTTCTACCACGCGTTTGAACTGATCTCGCTCGGCTTATCACCGTGGTGGCCATCCAATTCGGATGACAACTGTTGCAAACTTGTAAATGTACTACAGTTTCTGAATTTGGGGATTGCAGGAGGACACACCTTTTGTGCTCCATGATTTGCTCATTAACATAACATCCAGTTTAAAGGGGTAGTGAAACGAAATTTCAGCGCCGATCTTGTTGCATAAATATGGGCTAGGGACAGGCACCACCTCGGAAATATAAATATTGCGCTGTAAAACACAGAAGAACTAATTTTAAACATAATTAAACGATTTCAAATTCTCATCTGGTGGATGGGGGGAAGTTCTCGTGACATCACTTGTGCCATAATAGCAGCGCCGTTCTGCGGCAATACGGCGTGCCGGCAGAATTCGCCTAGGCCTGAACGCGTTTGCAAAGCGTTGGCGGAGAAAGTCAAAGCGTAGTTGGCCACAGTGAGCTCGTTCTCGTTGCGGCTCTTTGCACGACACGACCCGAGCGTGCTTCTGGCACGGCCGGTATTAGTTGCTGCGAGTCGCGAGCTGCGAGCCGACGTTAAAAAGGATATGTTTGAACTACGAGGGTGTCAGCAAGAGCCACGCAAATACCTGCTCACACTCGGAGCGGACATGCGCGTTTGATCGAAGGGCTGGATTCGCTCTGTTAGACCGCGTTTCGGTAAGCGCTTCTGGACCGATCTTTTACGATTGCAACTCGATACTGACATGACACTCGGCAAAGAAAGGTTAGACGGACATCGCGTAGCTCCCACGAACTGCTATAGCTCGACAGTGACGTAGCGTCGAGTCAGAATAAAAATGGCATACTAATAACAGAGTGTACATACCGAGTTGCGAAGGTAATCCGTATGGCGTTTATTTGAGCTCTATATCACACAAAACAAGGAGATAGAATCAATGAAAGTCCCTTTTCGACGACAGCGTTCGTCACCGCTGTCTCGGAAAACAAGGAGATCGAGATGACAAGGGGAAAATATTGACCTCTGAAATTTAGTTCAGGGATCAAACTACTCATCCGGTAAGGGTTCACAAGGGTCGCGCGGGCATATTCCATTCAGCAGGCCAGCCGGTCATGGACAGACGGTCTTGGCCAAGGACCGCCGGAGCAACGGTGCGCCGAGTCGATGTTGCTGCTAGGCCTACTATATTCTGCCGAGCTCGCTCGGTCGGCAGAATCGTGACCGTTGTAGCTCTTCTCGTGTGTTTGTGGATCCTGCGTTCTTGATCGTCGTGGTCTGTTTCAAATACTCCTTCCTTTTTTCTTGCTGGTTGAAGTGGGGACGCACGAGAAGAGCACGTAGAAAAATAAATGTCCGTTGGTGGCCGATACCAAGTAACTGAGCGACGTTGTCGGCCTTGTTGATTTGATCGTAAAAAGTGCGTAAGACAGCTTCGGAGCTGTCGTAGGATTCTGTCGTAACCTGCGCAAAGGTTACGACAATTTCGTTTCGAGAGTACGGGTTTTCTCTCAAATTTGTCGTACGCACTTTTTTCGTCGTGAGTTCGCTTTGAGAATCCGGCCTCAGAGCTGGTTTTGTCAGTGCTGCCGTGGTTGCCGACTTGCCGTGGTGCAGCGTGCGCGCAGCCCTTGCACATCTCAAACGGCCACGTTGTCACAAGTCGTATCGTCGACGCGCCACCAAGTGGCAACGCTCGTAACCACAACATTCACGCCGTAGCCTTTCCCGTCTGGCACAAGTGACGTCACGAATGCGCCCAATATCCCAAGACGCATCGCGCTCTCCGATGGCCGATCTTTGAGCGCGCGCCCAATCGGGCCCATTAGGGTGAAAAATATAGCCATCCGTTCAAAATACAAACGCGCGATTATGATTTATGAATATCATTGATCATATTCAACATATTTCTGACCATAATAGGTGTATTTCAAGTTTCGCTTCAGTATCCCTTTAAACTATGTATGAAAACCCAGGTGCCAAAGGAATATTACAAACACTACTATATTGACATTCAGTGGCAGTATTCCTATGCGTTTCCCCGCAAACTTTTACTACCTCTTGTGAAAGGAGTCGACCTACTTTATCTGAAGTCTTCACAAGCACGTTCTCATGGTCACTCTCGTCGTTGTCTGAGGCCGTCTTGTCTTCACAGGCAATGTGAGACTCACTCTGAAGACAAATTTGGGATCTTCAGCATCGCTGCCGTCCGAACTGCTGCTAGGAACAGCTCTTTTTCTGGGGACCATCACCGCCATTAGCATTCCTCATGCGTGTCACCATTTTTAAATTCATGTTGCCAGGCCAACAACTGCTGTCAGGCTAAACACATTGCAAAAGTGCAAAACACTTTTTTTTCTAGCACCTTTTTAGGTTGAAAATAGAAACCGAAACCAATTTTTGAACTTATTTTGACGCAGAGAGCAGCACAGCATGAGGGTGGACGAATGTGACGCGTCATTGGTGATATTTGTACAAACCAATAATGTGCACAGCTCGGACCAATGTAATTTAGCACACAGGTGGAATATAATTGTGACATTGTCTGTCCCTTTTTTTCTATCTCTTCTAATTTGTTTCCCCCTTTTTTGACCACAGTCCAGTCTTTTTTGACCACGGTGTCAACCGTCAGCTTGCCTGCACATAAACCTTTTTTTTTTCAATAAAATTGGCCATTTCTAGCTATATTATTGAACAGAGCTCACTTTAGTAAAAAAAATAAAAGAGAGAAAAAAAACTTTTTTCTGTAGTTTACGTGTGAAAACCAAATTACATTTTAGACCACTGTCTATTTTGGCAAAGGGAGACAGATAATACATAAGCCAAGTTTACTTCCTTCCCATTCCCTCATTTTTTTCAGTCGTGATAAATGCCACGGTGGCCCAAAAGGCTGTTTGATGATATTGCGCCAAAAGGAGTGGGCAATCACCCATAAAAAGTGTTGTTTCCTTAGGTGTGGGGTGCTCAAACTTTTATATAATTACTGCGCCATCTAGATCACTTCTGTAGTAAATTGTAGCACGATAAGTCAAGATAGCAATTTATGCGGTTCTTTCAAAGGGTTATGCGCATTTATACTCGTGCTGTATTTTTACAGATCAAGAGACTTGTATGACTGAATCATGCCAGCTGTGTACTAGCTTGTTGAAGGCGCCACATAAATGACGACATAAGCCATTGACTTTAGTGGCAAACCAACTTTTTGTCAAAGTGCCCATTAGAATTGTCAAAGGCAACGCTATCAACGCAGTTTGTCTGTGCAATGCCATCAATGCAGTTTGTCTGTACCACTGCCATTCAAAGTCCGGTAGCTAGCCCAAATAGTCTAGCATCACATACGAGGTTCGTTGCCAGAAAATGCAAGAACAAATGAAGTTCAGGCACCTTGTGCAGCCTCACCAACCAATGTAGACCACATACTGCAATGGCAAAAACACAGAGCTCGGCCGTTTCTGTCCACATACCTTCTGTGCATGCGCGAGTTTCCCGTTGTGTTGATAAACAAAGCACGCTGGTGTATACACTCTGCCAATTTGTAATTTATGTGATGAAGATTTCTACCAAACTAAAACATATTGGCTGTTGCTGAATCGTGCCAAAAACATTAAGGGTGTTTTCAAATAAGATCGATCAAGGGGTGGCTGGTCGACATTTTCAATTCAATTGATATTTTTCTGTCATTGCTTATTATCCCGTATTTGCAACTCCAACGCCCCATACGTGGCAAGGCGGTACTTCCAAGATGGCAGAAGAGACGAAGATAGATTCTCCAGGATTTCACATGCACCTGCCTGTTCACGCTTGTCACTGCGCTAAAAATGACTCATTTGTGTACAAATGCAAAGCAGTTAGGGCAGGATCATATTACAGGTGACGGAGATATTGATGCGTGGTAGAAAAACGAGCATACTGATATTTAAAAGTTGCAGAAACCCCAACTTCCGAAGCTTTGTGGTGTGTGAGCGCGTTTTAGACACCAACCACGTCACTGTTTGTGGCAATATATTTTGGAGGGTGATGAAGATATTGTGTTTGCGCTTTGCCTGGCCATTAGTGCTCTAAAAAGTGAGCCGTGAACGGTGACCATCAAGCTCCAGAAGAGCAGCGTTCACAGTATTGATGTCTTCGCGTCACAGGCTCGCAACTCGCTGCTCACCTTCTAGGTTTTAGTGTGAAAACCAAATTCGAAGTGCCATCTAGATTTTTGTTTACGAACTGTGTGCTCCATAGAGTGCTGTGGAACTCCATTTAGACGCTGAGCTTCAAAACATGTATTCTGTAAAATACACTGCAGTTACCATAGCAGCCGTGTCTATTTATTGTTGTAACTCAATATATAGGCTCTAAGCATCCTAAAAAAACCTGAAACCATATTCAAGAGCAGCCAATTTCCCTAGTAAAAGTACAATCAAAGATTTTTCCGCGCCTCTCTTTCTGCATTGTGGTGCAGTACACCAGAGGGTGCCACCAGACAGGAAGGCAGCAGGGGAAGGCACATGACAGTAAATCATGAGTGACGGTTTACCGGCGGACTGACTTTTCGAAGGCGCGCACGGTGGCACCCCCTGGTGTTCTGCGCCATGGCACAGAAAGAGGGGCGTGGCACAATCTTTGATTGGACTTTCAATAGGGAAATCGGCCAGCCTTGAATTTAATTTTGGGTTTTTTAGGATGCTTAGAGCTTATAGATTGAGTTACGACAATAGACGGTATCAGAATCCACTTGAGTGTCCCTTTAACAAAATAATTTGTAATGGTTACACCCACCATGTCTAAATAATTTTCTTTGTTTCTGATTCTAAAAAGTATTAGTCTTCTCCTGGTGTTATTGTTTTAGTTATTTAATTTCAAAGATGCCTGCTCCAATAGTGTGCGTGAATGCGACCGTCTACCTTTATGTGATCTAAGATTTCTTGTGCGCCCAGATTCTTTTTCTGATGAAAAATAAACATGTTTATTTACACCGGACACTAGGCAATGACATATAAAAATATCAATTGACTTGAAAATGTTGACCAGCCATCCTTCGGTCAATTTTATCCCAAAATCACCCTTAAATTGTCCAAAACAGCCCGAAACTGTACCAAAATACCTCCACAACTTTTCTTTTTTTTATATAATAAGTTTTTGCTGCGATACATGTTTTACTTTAATGTGGACTTTTCTGCTCCTAAGCTGCTTCAAAATGTACATGTTCTCCTCTTGAGCTGCTCCGAAAATTTTTTACAGAATTTGTTTTAACTGTCTTACTTAGTCATGGGCAGTAGCCATACTCAAGTTTACCTTAAAAGGACACTGCCCCCCCCCCCCCCCCTCCTCACAAATTTTTTTTTAATTTTTTGCCAGGCGTCTGAATACTATTTAAGTAATATTTTGCTACAGAGAAGACAGAATTCACCGGCACCGTGAACGACAGTTTTGAAGTAGAGGTCCCACGCCCGTCGTCCACGAGTCCCACGAAACGTGAAACGACGCCATGTTGAGAATTATGCAGTGAACGCACAGAATGATTCCAATTGTCTGTGCAACCTTTTTTTTTCTTTTTTTTCAATCGACATATTTGCAGCTTTTTGGAAGCCACAAAAATGTTTCATTTTTTTTTCTACTTTTAGGATTCACTGTGTGCCTTCAATGACCCACGACTTTGATTAAATTTGGTGGTCGTGTCTAAACCTTAGAAAACTGCCTTGGAAAAGAGAGTGAGCGCGACTCGATCGGCAGTTTTCGGGCAAAAAGAAACCGAATTTCGAGCTGCAAATTTTGTTCTTGGTAGTTTGGCTCTCATATGTCACATAAAACTAAAAACCTCGGCGAGCATAAATACCCTGTCAGTGTCCCTTTAAAGGGTCCCTGAAAAGAAAAGTTTTTTTTAAACAGTCTGGTTGGGACACGCAAGTCAAAAATCAAATCTTATGCGAAAAAAAAATTTTTTTTTTCTAGAGCAATATTGACGGCGGGAGTTTATTTGAAATTTTTTGTGCAAAGCCCATGAAGTCACGGGTCATTCCGGAATAACCATCTCGGTCGTGAAGGCAAAGCCGGTCCATTTCTACTCCATGTGCCCAAAATGCCAAGAGAAAACAAGTGGAAAGGAGGTAACTGCCGACTAAATGGCGTCTTGTGCCGTCAGTATTGGTCTAAACGAATTTTTTTCGCATAAACTCATCTTTTGACACGCGTGTCCCAACCAGACTGTTCAAAACTAACTTTTTTTTTTTTTCTTTTCAGGGGCCTTTTAAGGTGGATTGCAGCAGATGCTACGAGCCAGCACAACTAATTCTGTGCTAAGAGTGTGTTGGGCGACCTTCCGGCTTGGCGCAGCAATGCGCAATATCACGTGACACTCTGGCCGGGCGTGATGGCTTCTAGCATCAGCTGCGGTCCATCTTAATGCAAAATGGAGTGTGATTACTAGTAATGCATTACCGGTCAGTTGTTACTTTTTCCAATAGCTTTGAACTGTAACGCGTTACTCTTTATTAGCGGTACTTTGTAACTCTAACTCTTACTTTTTTTTATTGGGTAACTGCAACTTTTAAAGTGATGTACTTTAAAGCCAAGTTCCATGTTCTTTAAATCCGAAAAAAAAGGGGGGGGGGGGTTTCCTGTTCATTCTTTTCTTGCAAATTTGATGTTATTCGTTGTCTATTTTTGCTGTTGACCGGAATGCATGCAGGGTTTCTCAGGGCTTGTGTCATAGGAGCGACAGCATATCTATAAGACCCATGGAGTGCTAAATGGCACGTGTAGAAACACTTTTCAAACGAGGAAGCAGCCTTGCAAACAGATCAGTGTAGTCTGTGTTCAAGAGAACACGAAATGAAGATGTCAAAACAGGTTGTTTGTTGTAAAACTGGTGTTTTTCTTGTTAAAAAAAACTTGAATTTCTTATTTGCTTTTTTCCACCGATTTTGAGAAACACTTTTTAAGGGTTACTTTTCAGTGATGCCGTCATATCAAAAACCTAGAACTTTACCTATAGTACATTGTTTTGAAATAACCTTTTAAGCCACCCAGGGGTGTTGCCGTTTTGGTGCCTGCCACCTGAGCCTTTTTTTCCCTGAACACTCATCATAGGTTAATACTAACCCTCAAGGAGGGAAGCACCTTCAATCTGTTGAAAATGCCAAAGTATGACAGGTGAGCAGCAGGTAACAAGAGATGAAGATTGCTCATCTGGACAAAATGTTTTTGGAGTCGAAATCGAGAGAAACATTTTTATTGGGTTTTCATTTGGCTGCCCTTGCAACAAACCTTACCTTGATCTTGTGTTAAACAATGAACCTATTTGTACTGGACCCAGTGAAGTATATATGATTGAATAGAGCTGGAGCCATTGGAATGGGAAGGTCAAGGTCCTGTGTAATTCAGTTCACTGACCATTGCAAGAAAATGTAGCATCCGCTGGTGGATTCTGTGACCTTTTGCTACAGCAATTATTGATTATGTGCAGGTACCTGGACCTCGAGACCGGGGGCCTTGGAGATGTCAGCAAGGCTACGGGGTGATTTGCTCACCGCGAGGCTCTGCAATTTAGTGGCATGGAACTAGTGCCTCATTTCGGAGAACTCCATGGCGAGTGAACAGTGTAAGGCTGGTGGGGCAAGAAGTTTATTGGAAGGTTATGCCATGGTGATCAATATTCATGACAGGTTCATCTGCCGAACTAGCTATGCAATAGAGGGAAGCCTGCTAAGTCACTGGGACATGGATGCATTAGTCGTCAGTGTGTGGCGCAGAGGACTTCTAGGGACAAGTCCAGGAGACGAAAATGCAATATTTATATTCTGTCTATATTTTGGTGAACCATTGTTACTGTTGACATTTAAGTGTGGGACATTTCGCTTGTGCGGCAAAAGATATGTCAGGTGTGTAATGGGGTCCCACAAAAAATACCCATGCTTTGTCTTGAGCTATGTTCATAGAGACATGGCAAGGGGGGCCAGAAGACTGATGAAAGTTGTGCCGGTGATGGTCACAGTTTGGGAAATAATCGCTTGCTTCTGGAATAATTACAACTGCAACTTCCGGTCCTCAAGATGCCTGCAGCAGACTACGAATACAAGAAGTATGCCGTCTGCCACAAGCTGGCGCCATCGTTTAAATCGTGTGAATAAAGACTATATTCTGATATTGTATTTGTTTGAAATATAATGACTTTCAGACACTTATAAGAATTCATAGTGGGGTGCGATGCAAAATATGGTTTATTGAAAGTCCGGTCGTCGATCGAGATGATCGTCTGCTAAAAGATTGCATTGCACCTGTGAGAAAAGCACTTCAGGCAACCGGTTGAGATCCCCAATTTTTTTTTTTTTTTTGCGGACTCGCGTTATGTGAAAGTGCTTCATAGCTGGTTGTAACCATCCCATGAAGAAAGGTTCTTGCAGTTTCTTCAGATTCCCGCAATATCCCAAAGCGCGAGAGAACTGGATAAAAACCATAAGGTGAGTACATGTAGCACTGGTGGACAGTTGCCTCAATGTAAAAAAAAGGGCCAAACCAACCAAGAGCATGTAAAACCCATATTCTGTTCGGTCATATTGTTTGAAAATATGGCGGTATATTTATATCTTATTACTATAATATTGATAAAGTAGTTGCATGCAAGTAGTAGTGAGTAAAATCCAGATCAAACTTGCAGTAGTCTTAAAGGCCCGTTCACACTCTTGCGACCGAGAGAGACCAGACCGGTTTTTAAGCCTCTTGCAATCTCTTGGGACCAGCTCCGCTGCAACGCATCCGGTCCTAAGAGATCACAAGAGGCTTAAAAACTGGCCTGGTCTCTCGGTCTTCCTCGGTTGCAAGACTGTGAACGGAGCTTAAGGCCTGTTCACTCTTGCAACCGAGTACAACTGAGAAAGACGAGACTTGTTAAAAGTCTCGTCTTTCCTGGACGAGAGAACACGCTGGCGCCATCTATGCGGCTTTGGAACTGCATTTAACAAGAGCGAAGGTTTTGCGGTATTTCCGAGGTCAAATGTGCGCAATACCTATAAGAAAGGTTCGTTTATAACGTTGACAAAAGTTTTTCAAGCCCAGAAAGAAAGGATAATGCGCAACAAATAGAAAATATGCCGGACCGCCAAGTTTACACTGCTACCCAATAGATGGCGCCAGTGTGTCCTCTCGTAAGAATATTCAAGAAACCCAGTTTTAAGAAGTTGCAAGAGTGTGAACGGGCCTTAACAATGTTAAGGTAAAACGGCATTGAGATGTATGCCTGTGTCCATGCGCTATCCGGTTATTTTGTTTATGCTTATATATCTACCTTTAAAGGGATACTACAACGAAATTTCGGCGCTCATTTTTTGGTTTATATGTGTTCAAAAAAGCACCATCAAATCGAACATACCAATATCTTGTTAAAAAAGTCACAAAAAGGAATTTTAAAACGAATTAAACAATTAGCAAAGAGCACCTGGTGGATGTCGCTAACGCCTCGCTTTTAATGCCCGTCTAGCAACCTTGGCAGCTGGTGACGGAGGTTGTCTCGTCTCCGGCCACGACGAGAGAAGAGGGGCAGGAGCAACTCCCCTCCTCCCGAGAATGCCTTTTGTGTGTCACACAAGTCGCTATTGTCCCCCTACAAGATTATAGAAGATTAACCCGTCACTTGAAATTTGTGCAAAAGCAGCCGCTTCGGTGGCTGGAACGACTAGGCCATCCTCTCGACGTCAGCCTCGCCGTAGCTTTGCTCGCCTTGAGACGACCTACGTCACGATTGCGTTGGATGTCACGTGGTCTCCGCTGGGCCTTCTCCGAGCGCTTGCCAGAGTGGGCCGTTTATAACGAAAAATACAGCCACCAGGCTCAAAATACAAACGTACGATTGTCATTTCCGGATATTGTGGATCATATTCAACCTATTTTTGAACACGACGGGAATATTTCAAATTTCGTTAAAATATCCCTTTAATGATTTTTTTTTTCATTGTGCTATTCATGTGTTCTCCTGTTTGGACTAGCTTTTTTAATTTAGTACAAGTCTCAATAATAATAATAATAATAATAAACGACTTCCCTCGAAGGTGTAAGATTGCTGGCCTGCACTACGCCGGTAATGCACCTCGGGTCGTAGTCGTAGCTGGTTTGCATGACGTGGGTTGATTTTACGGCATTTTCGCCCCTCCGAACAAAGCTATATTCTTCACAATGAAAAAAAAAAAAGAAAAAAAAAAAAGCACATCGCTGAAGCTTTTACGGTCATGATGATGCACTTGTTTTTGTCACTGGTTTACAGAAGCAATTCAATGAAGATGCCCGCTGCAACACAGGTTGGCCAGCAAATCTATCGTGTCGTCTGCTACCAAATCAAAGCGGAGTGTAATACTTCAGAAATGGCTTTCCTCGTTGCAATACGACACAGAGACGAGGAGAACATCTTCATAATTAGATATCAAGAAGCTAGATTGCTTACAAAAAAACTATTGACTTACTTGTAAGCAAAAGTTTAGCCTCATGTGGAGTCTGCATGCATTAGTCTATAGCAACGCCCCTAGCAACGGTTTGTTTGAACCCAGACGACATGTTGTGACAGTTACCCCACAGACGCTGGAGGCCTTTCAAACGAAAAAAAAAAACGGTCGTTTTCACCAACTTGCAGCACGCTGAGGTCTCATCCAACGTGGAGCTGTTGCACTGAAGCTTCCTGATCGCCTTGCAAATGGATTAAAAGTATGCTGTGTCTAAAGGTACGTCAGACGTATCCGCAAGTTCGAGTCTAAAGATACGTCGGACATATTGTAAGCGCCCCAATTCCGTACAAGAAATTAGAGATCGGAGACATGCGATGTCTGCTCTCCATCAAGGCTGAGCGTCTGAAACGTCGCTTGTTTCCTTTCCCCTTTTCTTTGCTCGTCTTATCCACGCTTTTAGTTTTGTGCCCACCTTTACGTGCCGGCAGCACACCACCTTCTGGTCCCCAGCACTCGGTTTCGTCACCAGTTGGTAGATGGCGGCACACAACGGCACTTGCACTACCGCGCAGGCGCTTTAGAATATAGGCACAGGTAAGGCGTTGTGTGCTCTGTTTTTGTTTCGTCGCCGTTCGTTCGACTCCGTCGTCTGACTTGCAAGCGCACCTCGTTTTTGTTTTTGTTTACGTGGTTTAGCCCATATGTTCAGGCGTTCATAACTTTGCTGTCCACCATGAGTGCGAAGAGGACTTTGTACACAGTGAAGTTAGAGCGGACGGTGATCAGGTATGCGAAAGACAACGGTAACCACGGCACTGCACAGCGTCTGCGATACCGTGTGATACGGTGGAAAAGACAGCAGGTGTAGGTATTCAAGGGCGTCGCGATCCGTAAAAAGTGTTCGGGACGGCACAATAATGCAAAAGTCGACATTTGGAAATTGAGAAGAACATTCGTGAGTTTGTTTGCAGCTAACTGAACGGGGCCACCGAGGACTCGTCGAGTCGTACTGAGAGCAACTGGTTGACCGTGGTGCGCAGTGAGAATTGACGGCGAGCAGGTTAATTCTCGTCAGGGTTATTTTTATTTGTTCTGTGACTTTTTTCTTGTGAATTTCCTATAATAAATTGATATTTCTTGCACAAATGTTGTAATTTCGGAGCATTTCACGAAAGTAAGCACCCCCCCCTCGTTGAACATCGCGGGTGTGAAATGAAAGGAGTGCATAGAATGAACTAATTACGGTAGCAATAAGAAATAAAGCTGGAATGAAAATTGACAGTGGGGTCTCAGTGAGGCATGCTATGACCCGCTGTGATACGACCTTTCCCTACCGCGTCTACGTCCGACGCATCTCCCGGTTCCGCGCATGTCCGTCATGCAAGGCCCATTCACACTCTTGCGACCTCTTAGAACCAAGTTCCTTGAAACCTCTTACGACGAGAAACCAAACTGGCGTCATCTATTGGGTAACGGTGTAAGCTTGGCGGTCCGGCATATTTTCTATTTCGCTCGCACATTATCCTTTTTTTCTTGGCTGGAAAAACTTTTGTCAACGCTATAAACAAGCCTTTCTCTTAGGTATTACACACATTTTACCTCGGAAATCCCGGAAAACATTCGCTATTGTGAAATGCAGTTCCAGGGACACCGCATAGATGGCGCCAGCGTGCTCTCTCGTCCTAAGAAATTTTAAGAGATCTCGTCTCTCTCGGTCGTACTCGGTTGCAAGACTGTGAAAGGGCCTTAAGGCTCCAGGGTCCGGATACGTCCGATGCACCTTTAGGCTCCTTGTTCCGGATACGCCCGACGTACTTTTCGAGTCCTCGTTCCGGATACGTCCAATGTACCTTTAGACTCCTCGTTCCGGGTACGTCCGACACGTAGCTTTAGACACAGCGTTAAAAGTATTGCTACGTCTCACGCGTCAATCAGGTTGAAAACACGGTAGGTACCGGGAACCTGAGCACCGGTATTAACGTGTCGGAACGCTTAAACGCCTGTCACCCGTCGTACCTAAGTAACTGAAAAAGAACAGTGATCATATCCAACTCGTCTGCGTCCTAATAGGCGCCCAACTCGGTTAGAAAATCTCGGCGCACCTCCCGCACTTGGTAGCTACGACCGGATAGTAGCTCAATATCGTAACGTGATAAGCGAAGCAATTTCACGTAGCCGAATTGAGGTAAGAGATCTTTTATCTTCAGTTTTAATTTAACGTTTCGAATAACCATGTTCCTCGCACAAGCTCCGAGGCCTGTACGCGTGGAATGCCCAATTCGGCTTCTTGAAACTAGTAGTTCCATACGACGGTGTAGATGTTCTTTTACAACGCCAACACACATGTAGATGTTACATGCTTACTGCATTCGCGGGACACGGGTCTACTTACCCATCTCTGAGGGCTGCAGGTGCGACGACGAAGATAACAGCGGGGAAAGGCGTCATCAAGACTTAGAACGCAAGGAAAAAAATCCACGGTGAACCGTTACAACATGGCGCCGGGACGTTTGTAAACATACTCTCGTTACCGTGCGACGGTTCCCCGGTTTCGAAACAAAAATTCGTTTAGCATAGTTAAAATTATTTTAGCAACGTAGATAGCTTGATCACTTGAGTATATATATTGCCATTTTTTCTTTAAGTTAAATTGAGAGCTTAATGACTTCGCAATGAAGCACACTCACTCAGTGAGCACACTCTCATACTCTCGCAGATCAGCATAGGTTTGCTTCACCGAAAGACACCGCTGTATTGCAGGGAAAGGTGCTCGCTGGCATTTGCACAGGTGAAAATGTCCTGTCCAAACACCCCTTCCGACAATACAGTAAATATGCACTCTTAAGGTACTGGTTGTGGGGGTGGCTTGTCTGTGGCCAGAAAGGCACACAGGGTCAGTTGAAAATGATTACCATGGGATAAAAATAATGGAAAGCAGCCTCAGACACAAGGATGAAGTAAAGGCACTAACACGACAAAACAACGGATGACCTTCAAGTGTAGTTTATTTTATGAAAAGGAAGCATTTTAGTCTTATTACATTAACACAAACACACATGCCAACCAGGCAGCTGGCAATCACAGGGATAGAGCCTTACAATGTGGCAGTGCTAAACTCCAATTTATGAATAAAGATTTTTTTTTTTTTTCACTTAGTTTTGTAGCAGAGGTTGTTTTCCATCATGATTAGTTTCGCTCTTACCAACTAGCCCAATCTACCACCCTACTTCAGCTCATTATGGGGGACTAGTTACACTTGAAGAATCTGCAATGGCAAGATGAATGCTAGCAAGTTCATTTCATCGCCAGAAAATTGATGGTGTTGTCTCAAATGGTAACAATGCACGCTCATGAATGAACTGTGTGAGACCATCAAAGTGCGGGCAGTGACTCTACTTGATATCTGGGGACTGAAAACAACTGCCTCGGTCTACTCTTAGAGAGAACCATAGCGGTGGTCAAGGAACCGGTACAGCAACACGAGCCCAGATTACGTATGATATGTAGGTCTTCCATTCCCTTTGTAACAATATACAGGACACCAGATTTTGGGTCAGTACTTGTATTTCAGCATCGAAATACACGTAAAAATATATTCCTGGTCTCGCAATACATTCAAGGGAATAATATATCCCATTACATTTTCAACTGGGCTTGCCATGTCATCATCCCAACTACCGAAATAGTTATCTTCTCCAAATGCTTCATCAGCTTGCACAAGCAGCTGACACCAGTTGAGAACAAGCTAAAAGGTTGTGAGGAGATACTTCGTAAAATAGCAGGACGGCGGCTTGTGATACTACAAAGCCAGTTTCCTTTAGACAATATAACATAAGGTTATCATATCAACCAAGTATGCCTCCACTGTGTAGCCCTCGATCTCGGTCGGGGATGCCAAGTTTCTTTGCTTTGCAGTTGCACGCTCGCACAAAGCTCCACCGCTTCGCCCGACATGCTTGTATGAAGCTTCATACTTTAACACTACAGCACTATGGCAAAACATCTTAATTTTTGCAGGGGGGGGGGGGCTCAACATTTTGCAGACCTATTTTCAGACTTCGAAAATATTCAAAATTACCGAATAATCCTATTCGATTCAAAGTATGAATCGAATACGGCATTATTCTATTCAATATTTAAAAGTTATGAATATTTGCACAACCGTAGTCTTCAGCATTATTTACAATTTACAAGGAAGCTGATATCATGTCTACATTTCACGGGATCTTCCGGGGTCTTTTGTTCAAATCGCGATTATAAACTTTCTGACTTTGACCCAATGGAGACTACCCATCTGCACACTCCGCAAGGACAATTCACTGAGGCGGTCATTGGCCATCATTGATCGAAGTCTGTGTTATGTCAATTTGGGCCTACTGAGAGAGTGTTCACCCCTGAAGTTTGCAACCATAACAAAATAAAAATCTAAAATGGGTACATGAACACCTAGAAATGAGCCTCGAAGCTTTTCTCAGACTACAGTTTTGGAATGTTTCTTACAGAAGCCTTCCTTTTTGGCAAATAAAAGAAACTGTTCTAGTTCATCGGGGAAATCGTCCGACAGACCAGATTTATCCATTGCCTGGAATCACCACTGTTTCAACAAAAGTGTGCCGTGGTCAGCAATAAAAAGTAAACTGTAGGCAGACTTTGCTGTAAGCAGGGAAACGAGTTTTAAGTGAATGCAGAAGGTTGTCAATCATGCCAATATTGGTATCACAGTGGAAGTTCAGTGAGGCATCTTGAGGGTGAAGGTTGCCATTTGTGCCAATCGGTTTGCTTTCTTTTGATTGTTGCTTTGTATGTAGTTCCCAATGTTTCCTTCGCTGCCTGTTTCATTTCACTGAATCTTTCTCTTAGACCGGATACATAATCACTCAATAATTTCGTCAGGTTTACAGCTTCATTCAATGTGAGCGTCTGATTATGTAGCGTTCTTCTGATGGCATTGAAGCATTGCAACACCCTGTTCATGAACTAAGCTACAACTATTGCAGTCATACCCATAGTCTTCAACTATAACCCATGTCTCTGCTAGTTCTTCCTAACCTTCAGACCCTCAAGGCGACCCTAATTTCCTGAGCGAACAGAGCTTCATAGCATCCGCTCGGGCTGACCACCACGTGTCTTGGAGTCGCATGGGCATGAATACCGTATCAATCCGTTTCAAATCAAGCCTGCAGAATATTCCGGCGAAGGGTAGACGCAGAAAAAAAATTTATATACGCTGTACGCAATGGTTAACACAGACCACTCTGAGCATTCTGTGTCGAGCGCTCTCGTGCCAATGCCAGCTGTTTTTGATTCAGCAATGGCCAGCGGTTGTGATCAACCTGGCCGCGTTCCGAAATTTACCCAATCTCACTTTAGAGTAACATTTTCATACCTTGGTGTTCGAAAACCTTTTTGCATTTAGCGTTGCTCAGCTTGAAATGTCACGTGATATGACCCGCAGGAGTAGCTGGGATCCAGTCGAGTAAGGTTTGGAACACGCCCCCTGTCAGGGGGGGATCCCCTCACAGAGGACCCTATTCATTTGAGCAGTTAAATATGGGTAATCTGGGCTTGCCCCTGAAGCGAGAAAAGGAATATGGTGAAATGCTGGCCTGTTACATGCAGGCGCCAATTGTTCCGTTTGATTTTAATGCATTATCCGGCACCTTGACTCAATCTTTACAAACAAGTGTTCTCAAACTTTCTGGTAACAAGGAATCCTAGCAATCTTCAAAAGGTGCTGCACCAAGCACGTCATGCTTCGCACCATCGTGCTCACAAAAGTTTCAATGCTTTGCTCCGCCATGCATGCATCACGCTTCACCGCTATACACCGGTGCGTTGCGGCGGTGTATAGCGGTGAAGAAATACTTTGAAAATATTTAAAGTTGCCGAATACTCCTCACCAATTCAAAGTGCGAGTAGAATATGGCGTCATTCGCTTCAATATTCTGAATTTTAGAATATTTGTACAACCCTAAAATATGTCGTAAAGTAACGCTCAGGCACCCTCTACAAATCCGGAGATCATCGCAAAAAAGTGGGAGATGGGCACTTGATATGCTATCAATGTTATCTATATTTCCCCTGTCCATATTTTTTTAGATGTTACAACATTCAGGGGTGGGCGCTTAGTGTGGAATCGGCAGATGCTCGGTATTTCATGGTATACATAGCATTTGAGTACAAATATACAGTTCCTCACTTTCCCATAAAAAAAATGAAATATATATTTGGGTGCTTGCGGAATCCAAAAGATCAGCCTATGGAACCCGGTTTGGGAACCCCGGGTATGTAATCTGCACCAGTCTGTAAAGAGCTTCTCAAAGCAATTTTTAAGAAAATAAAACTGAACCATCTAGAATGGCCTAAGCTAAAAAAGGCTTCCAAATATTCTGTTTGTAGCATTCAAAATTGGGCACTGAACTTTTCGCTTGATGCTTTGATTGACTTTGTTTCTTCTTATGGGAAAAAGTGCACATCAACAATGACACTCAGCGACATGGTTCGCAAGCTACCCAACCAATGGTGTGCAAGCTTCCCTATCAGGGACGGCGCCAAGGGAAGGCGAGGGGTGGCAGGCGCCTCCCCTAAAATTTCTTCTGCCACCCCAAGATGAAGCCGCTTTGTACACAAATAATGGCTAATGACGTCGGCTTGAAAACCCAATGTAATGAGTGTCGAGACTTTAGAGCTGTTCATGCCTTTTATTATTATTTTTTTTTTTTTCTATTAACTTCCACCCACTGCAAGTCGTACCGTGGGCGAGTAAGCTATCTAGCGCCTTAGAAAAAGCAGCTCCCCTTTGTGACGCCTGCTGGCTTTTCTCTCCGCATTCTGCTGTGTGGCGCTTATCTTCAGCGGAGACCGGAGACGTGAACGAAGGGGAGCTTAGTTAAAGTCGAGGTCATGAGGAATTCCGGACTGTCTAAGAAAATGAAGCAAAACCTGGTTGTGAGTCATGAGCACAGGGGGCAGAGGTCAATGCTATAATAACCCCCCGCCTCTTCCTTCTCGTGTCTCCTCATTTCCTTTTTCAATGAGCACACTGCATAAGCTATCTTCGATAAGCCCGTGGGCGACGGCACCTCAGAGCAACCCCCCCCCAATTTGGTTGGCCTCCCCACTGCCCCCCCCCCCATTATAAAGATCCTGGCGCCATCCCTGCCCCCTATAGTTGAAATGGTATTTAAACAGCACAAAAAAAATAAAACAAAGAGAACACAGACACAGCACTCACTTACAACTGAAATTTTTTCTTCTGCATGGTACAGTAAGTAAAGATAAAAAGAAGCAGATAGATACCATTTCAAAATGACCAACCAACTAGCCCAACTACACAATTTGTTGCAGCCCTTCTATGGCCCTGAATTCGTTCCTTACCATGAGAAAAGTGATGATGTTTCAAGCATCTCTGCAGATCCCTTTATTTCTAAAGCTATTTGGCATATACCACAAAATCCCGAGGTATGTACTTCCCAGTCAGCAACATTCACTTGTATCCCGCCACAGCTAACTAGCCGCATTTGTGCCAAGGCCATCACTGATCCCAACACTACTATTACTAGAAGTGGGCTATCTTTCAGAGTTTAAAAAAATAAAGCAAATCAAGCCAAAAATAGGAGTGGGCTACCTTTTGATATTTTACAGTACAGCATTATGACACATCAAAATGCAGGCACTGAGATGCTCTTTAGAAATAAACAAACTGCATTAACGCATCAGAAAGGTTCTTGTAGGAAAGCTCTTCATTCTAGCTCATATTGGCTGGGATTGCACATAGGGGAAAAGGGACACTAACTGCCGAATTCACAAACCTTTATTCCAAGTACATTAAGTATTTTGACCGAACCCTGGTCGAAAGACACCAATGTTTGAAAAATAAATAAACAATGAAAAACATCCGCCGATTTTTCTCATAAACAAACATCGGGGGATATACGGCCTAGTTATAGGTTATTTATATTTACTAAGTAAAAATCATTTTGGGTGTGTTTGTGGTATAAAAATACAATCAAAACCCAATGTAGCTCCTTAATGTTTTCAATTAATCAATAAACTAGAAACAAAAAATAAAGCCTTTTTTTTTTTTTGCTTTAGATGAGTGGAGACTGTTGTGAAGAGGCCACCGAGGCTTTGATACCCTGCGGACCAGGATCTGATCAGAGCATTTTGTCTTTGTCCATGAGGACCCTCAGGGTATAATTAATTGATCATGTAACCTCTTAACGGCTTATGATAAGCTCAGCTTGCCATGAGTTATGTGCCATTTTGTGGTTTATGACGAGTGCACCTCATCATGTACTGCTTTGTGCCTTTTGCAAGGTTTGCAACAAGGTCAGTGAATAAAAACAGTGTGAATTATCTTTATGATAGAATAATAAATAAAAGAAACTGTTTCGTATAAGGTCTGCTTAAAAAATGTAAAGCATTATAAGATTAATCAACAGGCGATGCTATTTTCTATTTTAAAAGAATAACAAATGTTTTCCTTGAAACTTCATCTAGATTCTGAACATCTAAGGCACTGCAAGCACAAGCTTTACAGGTGTGCTCTGCACTTTCGTGCCATATCGATGGATGGGAGCAGAGTTTATGCTTTCAAATACTATCAATAGATAAGAGAACAGCGATTCCTTCCATTGTGACGTCACTAGATCATTACTGAAAAGGCGACCTCACCAAATAAGAGCATGGAGGCACCTCAAGATAATTTAGGAGGACTAAAAAACGATGTGGAGATGAAGTTGGCATAAACAATTGTGCAAGCTGGTTGACCGTAGTAAAAGAAGCAATGGGTAAAGCATGGACAAAGATTAGAAGACAAATAAACCACAGAACACCATTTTTATCGGCACCTGTCGAGAGCATATTTACAGCCGCTAACATAATGCTCCACGGCCCTCCGCCCAAATCGAAAGGTGCTAACTGATTGAACATCACTTGAAAAGCTCATCCACAAATGCAAGTGAGTTTAGCAATTGTTCTTTTGGTCTGTGTTGCTTGCATACTATATGTAAAAAGTAATATACATGGCTGGAGTGATCTTTCTGGATATCGTTAATACCTGGTTGTCAATAACACAGAAGACGACATTTACAATATCTCAAAGTATGTATAACGTGATACCAATAGCGGAGCTAGCAGTAGAATTCTCTGGAAAGAGTGGCACCTGCACAAGGCAAGCTTGAAGGTTCTGTCAAACTACATTAGTGATGGGTGTTACCTTGTAGAATCGAAAGGTGCAGCTTTGTTTTTGCAAAGCATTAGCAACCTGTGTCAGGACGCAGATGGCCGAAAGCAACGGCTCACTACAGAAATATTAACACACCAGGCCTGTCGTAGCCGTTGTTTGGGTATAACAAGAACAGTTTATTGCGGGTTAAAGGCAATACGTGTAGTCAGCGACACACAGCCATGTCCTCGCATGGTTGTGCCATTCTCCCCCGTCCACTGGCCTCCCGGAGCGAGAGTACTCCGCGCGTAGGCGCGTCGCGGCACAGCAGTCGGCGGTCGCTCGCAATGCCACTCACGACACCCCCCCTTCTTAGGAGTAGGGAGCCGCGCTACAAGTCCAACCTGTCCGGTGGTCTGCTTGGTCGTCCGCTCCTAGTGACCGCCGTTGGCTGCATGTGACTCCCAGTGCGTCGTGTTAGTCCTGTCGATGTGCTTACAATGTAGGACCTTGGTTGGGCTGCTGGCCGTGTCACTGTACCGCAAGATGCCGGACCACTCCGTTGCTTTTTCCACCCTCTTGATGACTCCCATTTCTTTCATCCTTTCCAATTCATTCTCCACTTGTGAGAGCAGTGGAAGAGGAACTCGCCTTGGGTATGTAACGGCATAGGGCTTGGCGTCATCCTCACGACAAGGCCCACCCACTGATCTCCACTAGAGGGGGCTGGATGTATGCGCATTGAGCAAACAAGTATGAAGCCACCGGAGGCGAGCGGCTTGTCCCGGAAGTGAGTGCTTGGCAGGCTTTGTAAGCCTTCAGAGTGCTGGTTCGAAAAGCGTCGAGGGCGCTGGATTTTCGCTTGTTCCCTCAAGAGAGCCTGCTTGTTGCGCAGTAAGAGTGCATGTGGACCCGAGAAGTATCATGGAAGCCATTCAATGTAAACATTTTGAGATTCTAGTTGATCAAGTTGTGAATATGTCTCAAGTTCAAATGCCTCATTCTCGGGATTTAATCCAGAACGGGAGTATTAAAACCCAATCAAAGAAACAAAAAAGCATGGTCCAAAATATTGACTGAATGCACTAGGAAGCTTCCGGGACAAGAATCAAACTTCCGGTGGCTTCACTTGCGCCAGGCTCGGAGAGCAGCTAAGCGCCATCCAGCCCCCTTTAGTAGAGATCAGTGGGCCCACCCACTCAAGCTGCTTCGCAGCAACATTCTGCGGGGAGTCACTACAGAAAAAAAGCTTATCTGAGCTGTCGATGTAACAAACTGTCGATGAAACGAACTGTCAATGAAACGTCGTTCAATGAACTGACTGCCCCCCATATTTCAGTATCAGGATTTCTCCTTCAAACAAAACATATTTAAAGATACTTTGTCACCCATTTTTTAGTCATACATATTTGAGTTGTTTTGCAATGCTCCTTTTATAAATGTATTTTAGTATCAGTACTTTAGCTGTCACTGCTGTGTATTCCAGTATTTGTCATTTCAAATGCTTTTTAGGTTATATCCGCCCAACCTTGTCACTCTTCCCCGCGGACTTATACTTGTATGCTGCGTCTATTGTCCGCCGTCGTCGCGTGAGCAATCATACAGGCTGCTCGACAGATCGCTACAGAGCGCATCACAGAAGAATTATACCAACATTCTCGTGTTTGGAGACTTTAACTGCCACGTTGACTGGCTGACACACGATGACCCCATTCCCTGCGACTGTGCTGATGACACCCTACTTGACGCCGTGACGACTGCTGGCTTTGCCCAGGTATGTTCTGAGCCTACGTACACGACGCGGAGCGGTGCATCCAGCTACCTGGACCTTGTGTTTACGCCCGACCCAACACGGGTAATGTCGTGCGAGGTGTCCCACGGTTTACCGGGAAGTGACCACCGTGCTATTGAACTGGCCTATGCGGTGACTGTGCCTCGAAGGGGGTACTTTGCACGGAAATTATGGAGGTACGACCAAGCAGACCTGGGCCACTTGGCCATGCTTGCCCATATCGCACCCTGGTGCATGACATCTGGTGGCGGGGACAAACTGGCCAATTATGACCTCTGGTGCGATTTCGCCGCTGCAATTCAGCGGGACTCTGTACCGTGTGCCACCAAAAGTACAAAGCGGAAACGTTCTCCCTGGATAACTCGAGACATTCTCAAAGCCGCCAGACTTAAGAGGACCCTATTTAAAAAGGCTGCCCGCACCAAATGCCCAGCCACGCTTCAGCTTGCAAAGGACCAGCAACGTCGAGTAAAGACTTCCATCTATGTCGCTCACCAGAAATATGTGCAAGGCATTGCAAGAAAGGCCAAAGATGACCCCAAAGTGTTTTGGTCGTATATCAGCCGAGTGAGAACAACATCTCAACGGCCCTGTTTCGCCCACCAGAACCACGTCACAGACAAACCGCTGGAAATCGCCAAACTCTTCGCTGACCAGTTCTCTTCGGTTAACGCTAGGTTAACATCAGACTGCTTGGATGGCTCCGAGCTGAATGACCACCCTCAACTGCACATGCACAGTGGTTCTCAGACGGGACTCTCCTCCATCGCCTTCTCATCTGAGTCACTACGGGAGGCCATCAGTAAAATCAGGCCCACCCAAGGTGAGGGACCAGATGGAATATCACCTGCTTTTTTCAAGATGGTCTCACTTCACGCTCTACCGTCCCTGGCAATGGTTTTCCAGGGCCTTCTGGATGAAGGCACTGTGCCAGAGTCCTGGCGGCGGGCCCTTGTTACCCCTGTTCACAAAGGACATGGGAAACCCTCCAACGACCCCCGAAACTATCGCCCTGTGTCGATTACATCAATTGTGTGTCGAACTTTTGAGAGAGTTGTCAACTCATGCCTCCTGGACTTCCTCGAAAACACTTCACACATATCGCCATCGCAACATGGGTTTCGACGAAACAGGAGTTGCGAAACTGCTCTCGCTACTCTGTCCCACTACATCAGCAACAACATGGACAACCGAGTGGCAACAGACCTGGTGCAGCTGGACTTAACGAATGCTTTCGACACCCTCAACCTAATCATCCTGAGGCGGAAATTAGGAGGGGCAGGCATAGGGGGCCCTTTGCTGGTGTGGCTGTGTGGTTTTGTTGCAGACCGCAGCCAGCAGGTAGTATATAGGGGCACTCGCTCTGATGAGTGGAAGGTTGAGTCGGGTGTACCGCAAGGCTCGGTTCTTGGACCGACCTTGTTTCTTATATACGTAAATGACATGCCGCAGAGCGAGAGGCTTCTAGTGCTCCAGTACGCTGACGATACTTCCATCCTGTCGCCCGCCTCTGACCCCAGCAGCTGTCAGCACCTCCAGGACTACCTTGAGGAAGTGGAGCATTGGGCCCTGGCCAACCACCTCCACCTGAGCCCCAACAAGAGTGGCGTGATGCGTTTCAGTGCCAGCAGGAAAACTGATCCACCCGCTTACAGACTTATGGGCGCCAACCTGGTGCCTTGCAAGACGCTCACCATCCTTGGAGTGGTGTTCTCTCCAACGCTGGATTTTTCAGCCCACATCGCTGGTGTTGTCGCCAGGGCCCGGCGTATGCTGGGCTTTGTCGCACGTGTAACCAAATCCTGCGAGCCAGGTGCGCTACGCACTCTGTACACGGCAATGGTGCTCCCAACTCTCGAGTACTGTTGTTCCGTGTGGTCCCCACCTCAGCAGCACCTGGTCGACCGCATCGAGAGCATACAGCGAAAGGCATCTCGCACTATCTGCTATAGGGTGGGCGGCAGTGCCTTCGGGCCGGACACAATGTACAGCGACCGGCTGAAGACGCTTGGGTGGCGTCCCCTTCGACACCGGCGGCAAGTGTCCCGCGTGAGCCTGGCTTGTCGGGTCCTGGACGGTTCTTTGACCGGCTCGTACCTCACCACAGTTGTGCGAGTTGGGAGGAGGACCGGACAACCCGAAGAGCTGCGGGGGAGAACGATGCGCCACACTTCTTCGACGCTCCCAGCAGCCATCAGAGAGTTTTTGAGACTCCCCCCTAATGTGCGGAACCCTTTGCCGACCAACAGAACTGATTCAAAGGAACTGTCGAAGGTGTATGGGGCAACATTGGCATCCTCATGATCAATACTACCTCTCTCTCTTCTCCACCCCCCCCCCCCTCCCTTCCTTTCTGCAGTGGTCAGATTTATTTATTATTCATACTTTTAAGTTATTGTTTTTTTGTTGTTTTTTTTCGTTTTTTTTTTTTCCCGCGGGTGGTGGTGGGCTGACAGGCGCTCCGCGTAAGGGTTCTCACCTATCTGTTCAGCCCAGCACACCACCACCTGCGCCCTTGGAAGTGCAAATAAAATTATTATTATTATTATTATATTATTAACAGCATTTCAGAGGTATTATGAATACCTGGCTACCAATAACACGGAAGATGACATCTCGTCACAAGGGGCATGTCACATGTAACTCAAAAGGACAGTGCACCAGGGGTGAAATTTCCATGTACTTACGTCGGTCGACATTCACGATGGTAACGCCGAGGGCAACACCTTTTTGTACTAGTAGGCGGTTCAGGGACAGCCTCTCATCCTCCCTGGCATGCCCGAAAGGCCCACCTCGTGACACCAACTTGAATACGAGCACGTAGCTCGTCAAGCCTTTGAGGGTGGTCACAAGCTCCTGAAAAGTGGAAAGGACATTGACTTATGCAGGAGACAAAGCAAAACTACCGTAAAATCCCGTAAGGATGTCCAACCAAAATGAAGAGATAAATTGGGAATAACATGGGGTGGGCTATCTTTGGGAATGCGACAGCAAAAATATATTTTAAAAAACGCGATAAGCAACTGGGCTATCCGCTACAAACCACATAAAACGGGAACTGATACCGCGAATTGCGGACACGGCATATTTGCGTTTTATGATGCGATAAACACGCAAGACTCTGCTACGACATCCTGTGTCATGGTAAAAGGGGTTGAGGACGCAGCAGATTCGCTTAGCCGTGTTTTCACGATTCTAACGCGCAGGCTGATTTAGCTTTCAGATGTTGGCCGGTTCTACCGCGCAGGTAAAATAATGAAGATTGAACACATACCTTAAAGACAGGTTTTATGAAACGAACGCCAACAAAAAATAAATGCCGTGTACTAGTCGCCGTTGTCACAGTGCGACGATGTTTCTTCGCTGTCCACAGAGGTGAGTGCGCGTCGTCGGCTTTGGGAGGGTCGTCTTCCGAGCACCGCTTTGCGAGCTCGTCGGGTCGCTGGGATTGCGAGGCCACGCAGTGCTACTCCGTCCGTTTTGCCATTACTCCCGTTGAAACGGTTCAAACCTGTGGTGCCTGTGGTTCAAACCTGTGGTTCAAACGGTTCAAACACGCCGCTCCGGCAACCTGAGCAGCTGACCACCCGAGAACCGTTGAAAACAGCGAGGCCAGGGCGGCCAGGGTGGCGCCAGTGGGCAAGTCAATCATGATATAGGATAGTCGAGAAATAAACCAGTTAGCTGAGTTTGAGACGTCCCTTTTTGTGTCTGATCCTTCTACTAAAAAGTTTCCAATTTCTTCGACCACAGTCTCAGGTGTTATATGACATGATTATCATCATCATCACTACCATCCGAACGAATTCCCTACGAGCGGTTTTCCCTACGCTGGCGTTGTCCCCAGATCTAGGCACGGGCAGATCTCTGGATAGGCGCTCGCCGCGTGAGCTGGGTATAGACCTTTTCCACAAGGGCGCCGCCATCTTGAATTGTCGTCACTTCCAGTATGGGCGATGAAAAAAAAGTAAAACGTTTAAACCTGGAACTAGTAAAAAAATAGAGGCGAGCCAAAACGAGAATCTGTGACGGTTAGGCTTATATCCTAAATGTCTTCTATTGGCGTGGCAACGGCAAAGTTACGTTTTCGCCCATACTGGAAGTGACGTCATTTCAAGATGGCGGCGCCCTTGCGGAAAAGGTCTATACAAAGATGGCAGATATTTTGGTTTCGGTTCTTTTTTTCTTTGTTGCTGCGGTGCATTCGGGTTTCGCTTCTCCGCCGTTCTTTCTTTCCGTAATGATCTCGCTTTCTTGCGGTATCGCGGGAAAAAAAAAAAAAAAAAAAAAAAAAAAAAAGGGGGATATGGAAAGAAACAAAAAATAGAGGGACCGGGGAACGAGGTAATATCCTCGTCGACGTTACTGTGTATATTTCAGCATGTTTGGTGTAGCGTAACCGCCGCTAGCCGAGCGTGACGACTTAATGAAAGGGTTTTTAGCTTTCCCAACAGCTCATTCCAGCAGCTGTCACAGTACTGCTGCTCCGCAAATATTTGTCAAGTGAATATTACTTAGCTCATTGTTTACGCATTCCGTGAAAGGTTACTAATATTCCCCGAAGGAGAGATCTACGTATGCTCTCCGTCTTGCCGCAACGTGGCTATCAGTTCATCGAACGACGTTTCATCGACAGATTGTTTCATCGACAGATTATTTTATCAACAAATCGTTTCAGCGACAACTCAGATTAGCTTTTCTCTGTAATAAACTACATGAGGCTGTCGCCCCGAAGCGGTGTGTGCGGGTCGGCCAGGTGGGTTAAAATTTTTGTGGTGAGACGCCGCAGGCTGTCTACGCGCAGCAGCGTGAACGCGGGCTAAAGGGGGGTTAACGCGGACCCCAGTGATACGCGTGACGAAATGTCCCTACAGCTTGCGATTCGCAAAACAAGTGTCGATGAAACGTTCGCGTCGACGAAACGTGTGTACATGAAACGTTACTAGAAGCCTCTTTTTTATTTAGCGCGTGTAAAATCAGCAGAGGCTGAGGACCGCCAATTCCATTAGTAGCTATAAAGCCCTCGACCCTTTCCACTTTAGCAAAGCGAATGATGGAATGAGGAGGCCAGTGGGAAGGAGAAGACCACCAACCATGGCGAGCAGACAGCTTTTCAGGATGAACTTGATTCCAGAAGTTCTACTACATATTTGAATGCAAATTCATACTTCAACAAACACACGCAAAAAAAAAAAAAAGAAACTTTAGTATATACTTTTTGACATTTACATTACCCGCGAAAAACCATACGCAGACGATCTTTCAGAAGGACACACCGCAGAAAGGATTGATCTGATTATGGATGTCTCCTTCACATCCATGAGACATTGGGATGTCAGCGGTAAAATACGTTTATGTCGCACGGTACACATAATCGGATGTCTCGAATCATTTTCTGGTGGTCTCGGTTATATCTGGGGCAAGGTAACAATGCCTGGGGATATTAAAGTCGACCTCGATGTTATCTGTTGGTGCTTCTTGGAATTCTTCAAACAATGCGTCATCTAACGGCAATCAGGATCCGTCTTTGAAGCCATCGTCCTTGTTTCAAAGCAAGCGGTTACGAAACTATGGCCTCGAAGACCCCATTGTTTACTTAACTGCCGGCAAAGGGTGCCGAAGAATGGACGACCAGATGTCACCGCCAGTGACGATGAAGCGTTTTGCACCTAATTAGGGAGTATTTATTCATTCTACTCCCTCACCCCCCACCCTCTGGTCTAATTGTGCCTCTAAGATTTTTCTGATATATTCCTGTTTTCTTTTTATCGGCTTTGTGCCCTGTTTTCGCTGGTTGAGTTTGCTGTATGATTACCTGTTGATAAGATCTAGTAGTTCTTGGGTCAACGCAATCAAAAACAGAGCAATGTCGTAAAAACAAACAACAAAAATAAACATGTTTTTTCGTTTACAAATTTCAATCAGAAGGTTACAAAAATCGCCGTACAACATCGTTTAGTCAAACATCCTTCTTATGTAGCCGTAATAGAGAATTCCATCGTTGGGGCTTTATATGGAAGGACTGGCGGTTTGCCTGTGTACCCATGACCTGACATTGAGCTGGATTTCGTCACGCTCATTCCGATGTGGTTAGAGATCCGTGTGGGTAGGCCGGGGAAACAAAAAACAAACAAACAAAAAACATTGATGTAATTAGTTCTCCTACACGCCGCCGCTCACAACAGGAGCATAGGCGACAAGCGCAACAGCCAAGGTTGAACGCTACTTATAACGCCTTTTTTTTTTTTTTTTTCTTTCCTTGGCTCGACTAAGGAAATATCCAGGTTAACTTGGCGTACAGGCGTCGTTCCAATGAAGGTCACAGCGACTCCGTACGCGAAATAGCCGCCAGCAAGGACAGTCAAGGGGCGCGGGGATTAAAATGCTCGTCGATCCTCATTCAAAAGAAAACACAAACAGACAAACATAAAGATAAGAAATTCCGAATGTCATCCTCGCAGTTACAAGCTATTCGTGCTAGACAATTGACACCCGCCCCCCAAGCACCGAAGCAGACGATAGAAAACGCGCAAAAAGCGCGGGAAAGTGGCTCGCGCACAGCGTTGCGAGCTTTGTCTTTCGCACTGGCCTAATTACGGCGTGGGGTTACGGGTTCCACGGTCACGAAGCGGCAGTCCTGCTGCCTCACCGCACAATGGAAGTGTCTTTGTGCGTGAATATACGCTCGAGCTGATCGTCCCGCAAAGCTTTGCGTGGCGTGGCATCGTTCCATTGTTGTTCTTTCTTTGACGCGTTTTTTTTTTTTCTTTTTTGTCTCTTGCTTGAGAACTATTTCGTGTGAACTTTGCGTGTGGCGTAATCGTGATGGTTACCCTGGCTATTTCGTTGAATGCGAGGTGAAATATCCAGTCTGCACGCAAACCACAGACCAGCGGGCGACCGCGAATCTTCAACCGCACAGGATAGCAAATCTCTGCACAACCTCCATTTATTTTCTCGATTCCCTCTCTATCTCTCGCTAACAAACGGGGGGTCGCACTTTTTGGAGGCGGAATGGGGGACAGAGAGGTGTATCACTAAGTCGTATTAAAAAAAAAAAAAATCTTAACCAGACTGGGCAGTTAATCGATTAACCTACAAGTTTATCGGTTAATGCTTTAATCGCGATTAATTCTTTTAACCGGTTAATCGGTTGAGTCTTGGCAAACTAAGCAAAGTTTACATTCAACCTTTTGTCAAAAAGCGCCACAAGACAAGGACATAAAGTATTGAGACACAACGGGATTCGGTCAAAATGGTCCCGGACAAAATGGTCCCAGCGTGATATTATTAATTTGCTGTTTGCAGTTTTCTTTTTTTTTTTTTGATTTTTTACTTTTGATGGATATTAGCAGCGGTTTGTAACTCTGTGCACACAGTACGTCCAAGGGCTCCGTCCCTTGAACGACTTTTTGGGGGGTGTGGGTCATATGAATACATTTTCGTACTAGGCCTTCGCTTCAGCAGCGTCGACTTCTTTTCTCTAGTGGCGGAGGCAGAGGGGGGGTTTGGGGGGTCGGAACCAACCCCCCCGGGGCCCGCTCACTCCCTTGCTCACGCAGTCGGTTTCGCACGAAGCACGGAGCAACGGGGGAGCGCGGACCATCTCCAACTTATGTACCTTCGGGAAAATTATTTGTGGGGTAGATAATGCTCAAATTAATAAAATATGCAATATCGCTTAATTCATGTTTATTCCATGGGATGCGGAACTTGATCTCAGATATAAAGAGAACGGCATTTCGAAACATTTGTGGGGCGAAGGATGGCGATTTCAAAGCAAAGTACAATAAACTATTTTCACTGAAATACACAGTTCAATTAAACCAAAACGAACATAATAATAATAATAATATTCATTTGCATACAAAATTCTGATCCTGAGTGGCGTGCACGGCTGTGCAGAAAGGTTAAAACCCGTACGCGAGTGCGCCTGCCAGCCCGCCACCGAACACGGACACACGGTATACATCCTTTCACCTGAAACGATGTACCGTGTGTTCGTTTTATACCTCGTTTCAGCTGAACTCCAGACGCAGAACTACAAGCGCAAGCTCCGGGCTTTCAGTGTCCCTGCCAAGCACGTCCGCTCTCGTGCACTGCGAGCACTGTAGCATCGGCTGCTTTCGGACTTTAGCTGAAACGAAGTATAGACCGAGCAGTCGCTCACTCGAAGTGGACGCTCTCGCGTATGTTTTCAACCGTCGTAGTGAAGAGAACGAGCGCTCAGCTTTCGCTAGGATTTTGAGGAAACGATGAACGTTTGGGAATAGGGCCTCCGGACAGAGGGCGACCGCCTGTATACCGGAGACGTGACGGGCGCTTCACGTTTCTCCCTCTTGCATTGGACGCCTAAAATTTCCCTATTTTTGGCCAAGTTTCCCTCACTTCGCGAAAATCGTCGATCACGGAAGCGACGAAGTCCGTCTTGCTTTCTGCTTTGTATGTCGAGGTGGCGACCGATACAATTCCTTATTTGATGAATCTTTTCGTTGCATCAGAAACTCTGAAGAGAGAAGCCTGCATATTCTTACTACGCATAGCTGCGCAAGGGTAGTCAAGTTCCTTTCCACGTTCGGCGTGTAGTTTCTGTGTGGTGCGTCATGTCATTTCTCCGAGTGACGGAACGACGAGTTCGGACTGATGACTTCTCCTTACCCCGAGGATATGCCGCTGCTGCCTTTGGACCACGCTGCAAGATAAAACAGCCTAGCAAAGATAAAACTCTCTTTCCTTCGGCATCTGGTCCTATAGCACGAATTTGTTAAACTTTTAATAGATCATAGATTTTGGTTTTGTGATTGCTCAGAATTACCTTCGCGCTAAATATGAGCTCCCAGTGTTTGCGCGTGGTCGGTAGCTCCAACTTTTCAGCGTCGAAATTTTTGTTTGTTTATTTATTAATTTTTTTTTAAATTTTTCTTTTTTGGTGAAAGTATAGCTATCTTTGCGTTGGTAATGCAGTGCTGCCTCAAAAAGCGGTGGGAGTTGTGTGCTGTGAGGAAGCTTTTAAAGTTGGTGGGCCGCAAGTACGACGACGGTAGAACAGTGAGCCACCACGCCCGTATTCCTGTAAATGAAGCCTGCTCCGTTTTTAAAAATGCCAATGCAGCTTTACCCGATTTTTCGTAACAGCGCCTCCCAAATTGTTGCCTGGGCGTCCGAGTCGGGGAGCTCACCTTGCGTGATTGAGGGGGGGGGGGGGGGGGGGAAGGGGGGGGGGGGGGGAGGAGTCCGAGTCAAGAGGTTTAAGGCGTCAAGAGGTCCAACGAGTCAAGAGGTCCAATATTGGACCTCTTGACCCGTTGGACCTCCTGACGCGTTGGACCTCTTGACTCGCCGTAGATCTCTTGACGCGTTGGACCTCTTGACCCATATTGGATCTCTTGACTCGTGCCTCGATGTCTCAATAGGTCCAACGCGTCATGAGGTCCAATATTGGATAGCTTGACTCGTTTCATCTCTTGGTGTGAAATATCTACAGGCAGGAGGGGTGAAATAAGTACAAAAAAAAGAAAGAAGAAAAAGAAAAAAAAACTACGGGGGCATTTAAGCTTTTTCTTAGGATGTGAGAATGCGTGAGCACTATATATTTTGGCTCGTTTAAAGACGCCCTCCAATGACATTTGGGCTTCTTCCCATGTTGTGTTATTTACCTCTTTAGTGATTCTGTGAACTCAGTGAATAAAAACTAAAGCATAAAACAGTAGTGCATAATATTTTTAATAGAACATACGAGAACCCGGGACTGGACAAAGTTACCCAAGGAAGTATTTGCGATCACAAATACTGAGATGCATGAAAGGAAAGGCTAGACGCGAGATTCTGAGGTACATTTGAATTTTATATCTCGAGAATTTGAGAGACACTTCCGTAGAAATGGCATAAATGTGTCCTAGAACACAGAGACTGGAAAACAGATACTAAGTTCTATACAAATCCAAAATATGTCGCCAGGCACTATTCATTATTTAAAGGGGGGGGGGGGGGGGGGGTGCAACGATTTTAAGATTAAAAGAATTAGCATCTCGTCATTTTTACGTTGTTTATCGTGTCCCAGAGGATAGAGAAAACATCTCCTTTATTAAGAAATGTCGCGATTTCGCTGCATAATCGCAAAGCAAAAGTCGAGCTTTTTCCCCCACCTGCAGCCGCAAGTGGCAGTTGAGAGAACTACGGCGAAAAGATTACGTGACCTCGCTCGGCTCTAAGCTGCAGCATAACGCCCGCTAATGTACGCAGGGAGAGGGAGAGGAAGCGTCCTCCGACCGAGCACACGGGAAGCTACACGGCACCCCGAGTTACGTCAGAGGGGGACCAGGTGTGACCCTGAAGGCTGGGAGTGAGATGAGGGGTGCCAAAAATGCCAATCTTTTTTTTTTTTTTTTTTTTTTTTACAACATTTAGGACACGCAGGCGAAATCGGTTTTGTGTTTTTTACTTCAGAAGTGTCAGAGGGCAACTTCCCCAAATTTTTGACCAAAGTCCAGAAATCATTGCACCCCCCCCCCCCCTTTTTAACACTCAAATACATATATACATTGTGGTAAATAGTATCTGTCTACTTTTTGAAAATAGCTATGCAGTAGTTGTATTGTCCAAAATCATTCAAATATGTCAAACAGTAAGTAACCGTCACAAGCAGGCATTAATAGCAAGATAATTATAAACAGAAAAGATAAAAACTAGGCTCGATGGACCTCTTGACGCGTTGGACCTGTTGACTCGTTGGACCTCTTGACTCGTTGGACCTCTTGACGCGTTGGACCTCTTGACACAAATTGGACCTTTTTGCCTCGTTGGACGTCTTGACGCGTTGGACCTCTTGACTCGAATTGGACCTTTTGAGTCGTTGGACCTCTTGACTCGGCTGTCACGTGGCTATTGGACCTCTTGACTCATTGGACATTTTGATTAGTTGGACCTCTTGATCATAAGCGGGGGGGAGGGAGGGGGGGGGGGGATGCCGTTGAACCCCTCCCGAAATAAAATCCTGGCTACGCCACTAAGTGGTCAATGTAATAAATACGCTCATAATTGCGAAACCAATTTTGGATTTCTTTAATATACAATGTTCAGAGAGAGTGATGCTGTTTCTGAAAAATAGAACACAGTGATACGACACGTTCATTAAAAAAAAAAAAAAAAAAGTCAAGAATTTGCAGTACGTGTATGATAATGATTTTCATTCCGAATATCGTTTTGTAAATACAACTACTACATCGTAAAAGTTATAGGCTCGTCATGAGCACAGAAAATAAACAAATGAATGAATGAATGAATGAAGCTTGATAGCGCTAATTTGAAAACAGGTTCTGGCGGTAGAAAGATATTGATTAGACACGTGGAATATATCAGTAGAAATCAAGAACTTTTGAGAAATAGAGCTAGAAATAGATAAAGGGTTTCAAAATTTGTTTAAAATTATTATAATGAAAATGTTGATATTATCCTTGAACGTGTTTCAAATTAAAACTACCAAACCATTTTGTCCTATTAAGAGCGCTCAAAGTGTTGATAAATTCACCTGGGACCATTTTGTCCGGGTTGGCACTTGAGATCTTTTTGTCCGGGACCATTTTGTCCGGGACCATTTTGTCCGGGACCATTTTGACCGGGACCATTCTGACCGGGACCATTTTGTCCTACACCCGACACAACACAAGCGCTACTTTCAATTGTCTGTTTGTTGAAACAACACAAACTATTTATACACCCATTCGGGCTTCTCAAGTGAGTGAGAATACGTCTATTACAGAAAGCGGACACCGGATACCTTGACAAAAGTCATCTTATCCTGTGGGGGTGTACAGGGTAGGGGTTGGAATGTTGGGAAATAAGGGGAAGTGGTTATATATATATATATCTTGGGCTAGGCCAGCCTTCTTGACAAAGTCAAGAAGGGTGTCGAGGATCAATTTCCTGTCTGGAGGGCTTTTGTTGGGGGTAACCCAGTCCTCGTAGTTTTTTTAGTTCGGCGGCAAGTCTTGATATCGCTCCCTGTCGTTTTCCTGTTGTCGCTTGACAGTCCCAGAGAAGGTGTCTGCAGGTAGCCGGTACATGGCATACTGCTCAGTTAGGGTTAGGGCCCGGGTCGTCTTCCAATGTTGGTGTGTAAAAACGCGTTCTTAGAACTGGTGTAATGGCCGTGTTGGTAGCGAGGCGCAGGAGGCACACCCTCTCCCACCGTGAGTATTTTGATGGGAGTGGGTGTTCCTCCGTTGGCAGTAGTGCAGCCAGCCTCGCCTTCCGTTCTTGTCTTGCGAGTGCCTTTTGTTACATCGGGGTCCTCGGTGGGTATTGTGGCAGAGCAGTCCAGGAGGCCTTGGCGGAGCCGGTTGGCGTCCTCATGGGCTTCTTCGTTTCCCGGGATATCTTGGCGTCCCGGGGTCCATGACATTTTAAAGGGGCCCTGCAACAACTTTTTGACTGGTTTTTAATTTGCACCGATCCTGAGCGCACTGAACGTAGTAACTTAATGAAACTTTTCTTTTCTCAAATTTCGCTTTATTTTAAAAGTTATAGGCAAATTAGAATTACAAAAACAAGCAAAAAATAACCTCCTTCAGACGTCGTAGGTCCTGCCTTGAGTGACCATGAACTAGAGGAGGGGTAGTGAGCTCATCGAGCGCTCACGGCTGCCGCACTCCGTGTCGACGGCTCGAGAGGGCACCACTAAAACACGTGTTGGATAGGCTGTATGAAGCGGGCGTCCAGGGCGGCTCGCATTGCATTTGCTGCACGATTAAAGACTAATTCGGCATAACACTTCAGTGGCCACAAACGACAGCAAACACGGGGTAAATATCAGTTGAGAACGGGAGCCACTTCGCGCTGCCATACCACCAAATGGCAAAATCGCCAGCAAAGTCCGCGCCGAAAGTCTTCGGAACGCTCGGAACCGGTCAGATCCTCGAGCCGGTATACGACGTACATCCGGGACCTTTCTACGCTCGCCGTTCGACGGCGCCTCATCCCACTAGCCCTTTCTAGTATGCGGCGTTTTTTCCGCCGCTTGGTGGCGGGTATGTCGACGGGTCATTTCTTGTTTCCGTACTTTATAAACTGCATTTGTTTCTTTTCTGATCTAAGATAGCGCGCTGCGGCTTCGATATCATTCGCAGTCTTGTTACTGCTGCTGGCTTTCCTGCATTCTCGAATAGCTTCTTGGGAGTCAGTGTAAATGAAGATTTCTGTCGGGCATGGGCGTACCAACCGGAGGTGACAAGCTCCCCCCTCCTCCCCCCTCCAGTTCTTAGACTGGAGGGGCAAGGAATGTTTTTTACCCCCCCCCCCCCCCCCCCCCCCCCCTCTGAAACAGCCGCCACTGGGCAGGGCAAACACCGGCCGTCGGCGCCCAAGGGATACCAAGGGCACTGCCCCCCGGCACTAGAGGGAGGGTCTGGTTTGCCCCCCCCCCCCCCCCCCCCCCTTCCCCCCTCACTCAGAAACAAGTTGGTACGCCACTGCTGTCGGGTGCTGACCCTCTCGGGCGTTTTTTAGTGTCCAAAAGGTTGCTTGGAGTTTAGCGGCTTTGGCACTGAGCGTTTGTTTTGCCGGTGCGGAAGGAGTACCAAGCAATGGCTACCCTGCCGTCCTCGTTCCGCGATGCGTCTGTGTAAATGCCTTTATTGGTCACGAGATGTTCTATTTCTTTCATGTGTTTCTTTAGCAAGCTTTATTCTTCTCTAACAGTGCTCTTTGCTTTGATCTTGTTGTACAGGCTTGATCTCTGTTATGCATTCGTCTTCCCACGGAGGAGGAGAAGTGGATGTATAGCTGGAACTTCGAAGTCTGTTACTCCGAGGTCCAGGTGAAGTTCTTTTGAGGCGGTTTCTCTGACTGTTTTGTACTTCTTTTGCTAGTTCTTTGATTGTGTTTATTTGAGCCGCTCTCTTCAGATCGGAAATGCGGGTTGTCTTGGGTAATCCCGTGATAACTCTCATGGCTGCCTTGTTAAGGGTTTCAACTTGATCTTGATGGGTCTTGGTAAGACGGAGGTAGTTATACCCGTAAATGGCTTTCGAGACAAGCAGTGATCGAACCATTATTCTTAAAAAATTTCTTTTGCCCCCCCCCCCCCCCCCCCCCCCCCCCCCCCCCCCCCCCCAGTGCTTTGGCTGCACTCTTGATAAGGTTAAGGCCGCGTCTCCGTTGAATCTTAATTTGGTCCAGCCAGCTCCGTGTTCCCCTATCCTCGTCAAACGTGAGACCGAGGATCTTTACAGTTGATTGTCTTTGAATTTTGGTGCCGTCAACGTACATATTAATGGTGCCTCCGATGTTTTTCTTTCTAGCCCTCCTTGAGGCGACGACTGTGTAGGTGGTCTTTTCGACTGAGATTATCATATTTGTTTCCTGCATAAAGTTCGTAGTGACTAGGGTGCAGCGCACATGGAGGCTCCCTAGTAGTGACATCCAGTTCTTCTTGAAGTTGCCTTTCTTGAATGTTAGGTGTGCCTTTGTTGACCCATAAGGTGACGCGTCGTCAGCGTATACAGTGTAACGTACGTCTCGTACTGCCTCCAGGCTGAATGCTAGGTGAGCTATGGCCATGTTAAATAATGCTGGGGAGATGACCGCTCTTTGGGGAACTCCCACCGTGTTTCTTGTGACTCGTGGTGCCTCCAATGCGAACTTGGAAGTGCCGTCGGTGAAAGAAGGATTTAATGAAGTTTAGTATTCGTCCACGTAGGCCTCGATTTTCTGCTGCTCGAATGACTGTTTCATGTGGGATGGAGTCGAACGCTTTTTTTTTATGTCGATCGCCACTATTGTACGAGGCTGTACGGTAGGTTGAAATTTGGTGATGCCATCGTGAATCACGGCTAGACTGTCTTGTGTGGACAGGTGCGGAGGGAATCCAGTTTGCATGGATCCGTCTGTTGTGTGACTCTAGGATCCAGGTTATTCCGGCCAGGACCATACGTTCCATTACTTTACATAGGTTAGAGGTTAGGGAGATGGGTCTGAAGTTCTGGATGCCATTGTTGGGTTTGCCTGATTTCGGAATGGGTATTACGGTGGATATCTTTCAGTCATCGGGGAGTCTAACGGATTCCCATATCTCGTTGTACTTGTTTAGGAGCTGACGCATTTCTTCGTCCGGAAGGTTTCGGAGTGCTGTGATGGTAATGTGGTCGGGGCCTGGAGCTGTGTTGCTTTCTGCTTTTGCTTCCAAGAACCCCCCCCCCCCCCCCCCCCCCCCCCCCCCATGGTAAAGGGGGTGTCTTCTGGCAGCAATGCGTTGATAGATTCAGGCGCACAGCAGGTATCCGGTGGTTCCTTGGCGGGTTGAAGGAAGAAGCTGACTCCCGCCGCTTTTGCTAGCTCTTATGTTATCCTTAGCCGCAATGTGAGGTTGGAACCGGTGTTTTAGGGGCGAAGCTCGTTATGGCCTTGTCACACTGCGGAAACAGTCGGAGAACTTTGTCCTTCAACACGAGGAAAACATGTTTTCGGGGACCCTGTCACATCGCGAAAACAGCAACAGTCCGGAAACATGTTGCTGTAGTTCGAAAACCATGTTTCCCAACTTGTTCTCCGACACTCGGGGAACATCCTGTCACACCGGGAAAGCGTGTCGGAAGAACACAAATTGCCTCCTCTCCTGCGCGCTGCCTCTCTCTCTCGCCCCTTGAATCGTTGCCATTTTGGATCGCCGTCTCGCCGTCGCTCTACCGAAGTCGGTTCATCAGCCGCGCGAACCATTTCGTGTTGTCTGGATTTGGCGGTTGCGTTCTGCTACAGGGCTAGACTTTTGCAGGATGGCATACGCGCCGGCCACAGCAGCAGCTTCTACTTTGGTGCTTCTTTGTGCCATCGATTCAGATGATTCTGACGATCAGCTGCCGCCGTGCAAGAAGCCGCGTTCAAAATGGACCAGCGAGTGGCTCGCAAGAGTGCATCAACAAGGTGCCTATGAGAATTTGATGCGGGAGCTAGCTCTGGAAGATTCCGAGGCCTACCGGCGTTGGATTCGGATGGACACCGGCTGCTTAGAAATGGGGAGTTGTCAATTATTGAAGTATTCTCGTGCGACTATCTGTACTGAAAAATATAAATGTTGCCGTGTTGCTGGAAAAAAATTCGCTCAGCCACCGAAATGGGCAACACGTGTCGTCCGACACAAGTTGCCGAGGTTTTACGAAGCCTGTCAGACCGAGACAACATTGTCGCTGTCGTCCATGTTGTGTTGCTGTTTCCTCAATGTGACAGGGTTGTCGGGCAACAGAGCCGACAGCCGACATGTTTCCCGACTGTTGAGAAACATGTTTTGTTGATGTTTCCGCCGTGTTTCCTCAACGTGACAGGGCCTTTAGGGGCTAGCCATGTCCGTATGTCCGTCCGCCGTCGGGTGCACGTGCTCCTGCTCGTGAGCTCACGCGCTCACATGCTCCCGTGCTCGTGTAGGGCAAAAAAAAAATTAAAAAAAAAAAAAAAACGCATCTCCACGTGGTGAATGATGTTGATTGGGGCGAAGCTCTGGTGGTGCTTGTCTGCGTAGACGGTGAGCCGCAGCATGCCGAGCCTTTCGTTCGTTTTCATCCATCTCAGAAAGAGAATGTGTGGTATGGAACGTGGTTATATACGCATTTCAGCGTTTGGTGGATGAAAACGAACGAAGGGCTCGGCATGCTGCGGCTCACCGTCTACGCAGACAAGCACCGCCAGAGCTTCGCCCCAATCAACATTATTCACTACGTAAAGATGCGTTTTTTTTTGTTTTTTTTTTGTTTTTGGTATTGCCGCTCATTCCTCGGTATGTATGTGCTCCATACCTTCTTTAGTCCAGTCTTGTCGCCGAAGGAGCTGCAGTGTGCCCACCATCTGTTTCGTCTAAGTTCGATAGTGTATCTTTTGGCCCACTCCGTGGCTAAGTTAAGTTTGGTTTGAAGTGCTCGATTTCATTTATTTCTCCGATATCTCTGGAGCGCTTGTAGGCGACTAGCCCAGAGATTGAGGAGATGAAGGTCAGATGTAGGAGAATCTTTTTTAATCTGGTAAATTGTCTTTGCAACCTCGAGGGCCTGCTGGATACGGACGGCAAGGTTTTCTTCCTTGCTTGCGGCTATGGCGGTGCGGAAGACATCCCATTTAACGAATTTTGCCTGTTGTTTGGCTTGAGTAGTTGTTTTGAGTCGAATTACTATGGATAGATTATCACTGCCCATGGGACCCGGCAAGGTATGCCAGGAGGCTTTGATGTTCTTCGTGGGCCAGGTGAAGTCCGGGGTTGTGCCGTTTTGCCTGGGGCTTGTTGCGATCCTCGTAGGGGTGTCGGGCTCGTTAGCGAGGACCAGCTTCACTTGCCTGCATTTGCTGGTTATGTTCCGTCCTCGTTTGTTAGCTTTTTTATACCCCCACTGTGGTTGTTGAGTGTTCACATCCCCAGCGATGAGCGTGGGTGTAGTGCCTTGCATTGTGGTATCGAACCAGTCTGCGAAGCGGTGCACCGCCGGCGGCCCAAGGCCCGCTGTCGCCATTGCACCTCCGAAAAGTCAGTTTCACGAAAGGGCCAGAAATTAGCATTCTTCGTGACGCCATCTTTGAGACAGCACAGGACATTTCGAATCCAGGGCAAAAGCTCACCGGACAAAAGCTCACCCATTTTTTCACAGACCCGGACAAAAGCTCACCAGGAAAAAAAATCATGTTGATCTGAAGACGAGTGCAGACAATTTAGGTGCATGCCTGCGACACTAAAATGGAACGATAAATTTAATCTGACAGGCGCATGGTTTGTTGATTAAAGTGGAAACAAGTTTATCATTAATTAGAAGCAAATGCATTACCCTACTAGCTCCAGCAGTCTAGGTAAATTTCTGTGTATCTGGAACTCTTTGCAAATATATTTCAGACGATTCTGCAGGCGCAGAGTGGTTTCTCGTACCCGCTTCACTGGGGGCTCACCTCTCCGGGCGTGTGTCAATGCCGTGGAAACAAGCGCCTGATTTTGCTGTAAGCATTCAATCAACCTCCAGACACTTGGATGAGCGTGGCCGACGAGCTTCTCGAACCCAGAATTCCATATCCTTCGCAGGTGTTGTTCGTCGTCCGGTCTCTATCTTAAAAAGTTGAGTCGTACATATTCCACCGTTTCGGGGGAAACTCCGGTCGTCGTCGGCGCACAGTCAGGCAAAGCGAATAATTCGCTTTGGTAGCCGCCGCATAAGGAGCACAACCATAACGGAAGGGGCCGTTGACATGCGTGCCATCAAAGTTGTCCAGCAGGCCGCCGATGTCACCGATGGACTTTCCCTGATGTAGGTTAGTCCTTCGGGCATAAGCTGTGGTGGAAGGAACGCCAGCCTATCCAGAATTCTGCACAGCTTTCTAAATTGGTCATCTATATTGTACTTGTCCAAAAGACCCAACTTCCGTTCCTTCCAAATATTTTTAAAAATTCGTAGCTCGATGGTTTGCATATTACAGTTTTGCTTCAGTTTCCCTTTCACATCCCCCTGAGATAATCCGTAATTTCAAATACCTTTACGACGCACAATGACGGAAAGAATTTAAATTTCTTAGCCATGCCCTTCAAATATTACCCTGAACACCAAGAAAACCCATGATTAGTAATGAAGAGACATTGTGCCCAACCTTTATGTGCGCGTTTAGCGTAACATTAGCATAATGAAGAAGAGAGTGCACCGAAGGGTGACTTCGCTTCTTCGGTCATTCTTCGGGTTCAAAAACTTCGGTTCACGAAGTTTCTTGGGCATGGCACAAGGGTGCTCCGGCATACCTTGAGTCCAGCAAGCCTTGATCCTATCAGCTCCACTCAGTTTCGGTGACCTAAATTTTGGTCCCAAATCGTTGCTTCTCTGCCTGTTATGGCTTTTGTGTCGACACCTTGCACCTAAAAATGGTGCAATGTCTATCGCGTTAGCGCGTTATCCCAGCCCGTGTTTTGCCCAAATAGCAAAAAAAAAGAAAAGAAAAAAAAGGGGGCGGGGGGGAAACGAGGTGAGCTTTTTTCCGGGTCTGCGAAAAAACAGGTGAGCTTTTGTCCGGTGAGCTTCTGTCCGGTGAGGTTTTGTCCGGTTACCGGACGTTTCAGCCACTTATTAAATATGTTCTATATTTTCTGTTTTTTTATTTTCACGTTAACTGTAAGATTGTAATCTGACTGCACATATACGGATACGCCGAGAGTATCCGTTGAAGTGAGTCTGTATCTTTCTTGTCCTCGAGTGACTGTAATTATAATGGATAGGTGCTTTTGTTTGCCAACTTTTATAAATCAGGCATACGGAGAACATCTTAATTACAAAAGCGCAAAGGACAAGGACAGGACACAGAATGAACAGGACAAGCGCTTTTGTAAAAGCGCTTGTCCTGTTCATTCTGTGTCCTGTCCTTGTCCTTTGCGCTTTTGTAATTAAGATGTTTAACCAACTAGCCCAACAGTTAATTTTTATACGGAGAATTTCGTGATGGCCAGCAGCGAGCGTCTACTACTTGCATCCCTTATTCTCAAATTAATTCGAGATAAAAAAAAATCTACGGTTGACACCTATTTTATGTTCTCCGAACAAAATCTATCGTCTTTACAATTGACATCTGAACCGATGTTCATTGATCACGAATCGTTGCCTATCGGCACCTCATGAATACAGTCGCCCTTTCTGTAAACTGTAATGCGAACGATGTCCAAACTGCAGGGTCGTCGGTCGTGGGACATGTGCCACGTCGGCACGCAACGAGCCTCTGCAACTCGAAGACGTGTCTGATTATCGAGTTGCAGAGCTCTGCAAGTTTTGTTGCAATTGCCTTTATTGAGGATATGTTCTCTACTGCGTGTTCTCCAAGCAGGAATCACCACGAAAAGCAAAACAGCACGAAGGACGAACTGGGACAAAGTCCAGTAGAATAAGTAGACCAATGCTCCAAGGTCCATAATAGGTGTCTCTCGAGGAGGAACCTCCTGGTTAGCAGACGTTCCGGGGCGGCGCTTCTGTGCTATCAGCCGACCTTTCGTAGTGGTAGCGTTCCAGATCGAAAACCCACGAGCTGAGCAAACTGCGGAACTGAATACGGCCTTCTTCGCCGCCACCCTACTTGTCGCGGCAGTCTTGGCGAACAAAGTCCGATTTACGCGCAAAGAAGTCCGCTGACCGGAACCGGCCCGCCCGGAGACCGCAGGAGCCCTTCTCTCGCGCCCCTCGGCATTGTCCATTGTCCGCGAGAGTGCTTCACGCCGGGACGCTTGGAAGATAGCTCTCTTGAATCACGTCACGGCATCTGAGAACCAGCGTCACTTTATTATTTATGTTGACAGGGCAGAGTGGAACCAGGACCTGGTTAGAAGAGCGAGGGTATGCGCCAAAGAAGAGGGGTAGAAAATGGGCGGACGGAACGAGAGACAGAAGTGTTCGTACACGAGAAGGGCAGATAGCCGCGGAAGATAGATACACACACTTGCGCGTCGCCATCATCGGTCGTTTGGGGTGCACGACCTACGCAGCGCGCCGTGGAAGCGTTTCTTTGTACGCTTTCTCTTGCAGGTAACGCAGGGATACCGGGAAATGAGGTGAAATAAAAAGAAGAAATCTAGAATAATGTCCGAGAAGGAAAGCACAAAAGGGGGAGACCCGGAAACTGATACAGAGATTAAACGACACTGATATGTTGGCGAAATGTTCTTCCTCTTTATTTATTTTTGTTTTGTTTTGTTTTGTTTTGGTTTGCTGTTTCGTTCACTTTTTTTTTTCTTTTGTAAAGTTTTAGAATAATAGAGGCTGGACGGGGCAAGTCCATCCGGTTCACCAACGTGCAAAACGGCTACAAAAGAAAAAAAAAGTGAGATTCCGGGAAAACAATTTGTTTGTAACACTTTCCCACCGGCCTTCTTTGTTCTGCACTTGCTTTCTTCGCTGCGTGTAAAAACACTTTATCAGTTTTTATTTCTTTTAGATGGCGACCACGTAAATGGGAATTTTGGCTTCGTTCCGTCGATATATCGTTTTTTTGCTTTCTTTTCTATGCTCGCTGTGATTACCCGAAGGAAAAAAAAGTTTTGCGCATTGTTCATACGCTGCGCAAAGTAGTTCTTACAAGATTGAGTGGAGTGTTGGACATTTATGAGAACATGCTATACTTCATTATGGCTATAGTCAGTTACAGGAGTTTTCGAGAGAAAGGAAGGCTGGGGAGGGGGACGCAGACAGAACGCTGGAGAGAGAAGGGCAATTCCTCCTCTCCTCTACAGCCTTCTGTTTGCTTCCTCCTCCCCAGCCCTCCTTTCCATTGAACTTTGTGCTGTAGCACTGAAAGCGGGCGCAGAAGAAGATTGTCATGGAACAAGTGGTCCCAAGTGCAAGGTAGTAAAAAGCTCCCACAATCGCAGTGAAAATAAGGTATACACTTTTCGGTGTAGGACGTTTCGGTGCGGACTTTTCGGTGCACGGGCTTTTCGGTGTGGGACGTTTCGGTGCGCGGACATTTCGGTGCATGAACTTTTCAGTGCACGGACATTTCGGTGCACGGCCGATCAAAATCACGAGCTTTTTTATTTTTGTCTAAAAGTTATAATCGATAGTTTAGCTAGAAATTTAATTTTTCTCACTTTATAATTTTCTAGACTTGGTCATTTATTTACGGCCAGTTACTGATATACGACCTAAGTGACTTTCTTAGGCGCAGTACCATCCTGCGTGAGGATTGGAGACGTCGGACGTTATGGTTCGTTGGTCGGTGTCTCTTTTCCAACGTACGGACTAGTCGCATCACATGTCTGTGGTAATTTTCAGCAATTTCAAGCTTCTTGCTGTTAGAGCCTTTCCTACACAGATTACCAATAATAATGCTCACACCTTTACGCAAGGCACCGAGAACGCCTGTGTCGACCCAACGCGTAAACACGATGTGATGCGTCTAGTGTGTACGTTGGAAAACCGGCCTCAACAAAAACAAATATTGTTCACAGTCGTTGTAGAGGGCCGGAGGGCGAACCGTCAAAGAAGAATTGCGCCTCTAACCTCCAGGCGGGGGCGACTGTGACAAAATAGAATGCCGCATACCAGAACAGCAAACTCTTCATCTAAATTGTTGTGACTCTGGTGAGGTGACCCCTGGAGCACACTTTCCTGTACACCGACTGGGATAAGTGAAAAAAGCATCCCTATATCCTAGCGCCGGGAATCATGGCTTGTATCGCGTTGATGGCCGCTGTCTCGAAGTCCGTGTAAGCCGTCTCAAGGCAGTTGGCCCCCATGTGACTCAGCACGACGTCGAAAAACCTTAAAAAGAGCGAACATATTTTGAAGTGTTTGAACACACATCCAATAATAGGGCCTCTGAGCGTTTCGTTTTATCCGTTTATCAGAGCTCTTGAATGCCTACCTTCTGAAGGTAGCTTCAGATTTGTTAGGCAGCAAGCCGTAAACCATTGGCACTACCACACCATTGACTGTGGCATATGCGGCGTGTACAGTTGGTAAAACTGTGCCGGGGAAACTTTAAAGGTCCCGTCAGCGAATAGACGCCTGAGCCAGACAGCTCAAGTTGTGCTCGGTAGCGAAGATCAAGATTCTTTCGCTGTCGCCCTCTCCGCTGTTGTGGAGGAGAAAGGAATCTCCTTTGGCTGTGGTCTGCATGGAGGTAAAGTCATTATTATTATAATATGTCGCGCACTGTGATTTTGCGCTGCAATACACTTTACCTTAAACTCTGGGCGGAAGACGACGACGTTTTCAGGCAATCAACGCCATTCTTCCTGCTCTTTTGGAAAAATATGATTTTTCAAAGTTTTCTGATATTATCCAGCCAGATTTTCTTATTGACGTCAAGCGGCAAGGTCCTGGACGCGGCGCATAGTCGCCCTTTTCCTGTAAACACCGGACCAACGACCTGGGCAATGGACCAACCGCTACCAGCTGAAACACCCGAAAGAGGGGATCCTGGACCACCACACGGCAAGTTTCCACCTCAATGTACCGCCACACCACCATCGACCCTTATCCCCGGTGACCTCAAGAAAGCTCCCATTAAAAGACGATGTACAGACCCAGACTCATATCAAGAGTGATGATGACAAGACCTCTACCTATTCCGTTCAAGGTGCTATCTTACATTCCAATGAAGACGAGTCTTCAAAAATCCCATGAAAGTTCTGGAAGCCGACGGAGATAATCGGCCCTTTATTCCAGTCCACTACACAAAAAAAAAAAAAAAAAAAAAAAAAAAAAAAAAAAAAAAACCGCCCTGCGTGCATAGTGGTTTTCGAACCCAACAGTTCCAATGCATCCTTGTGGAGGGTGAATCCTAACGAAGTGGCCAAAGAGATAATTGATGTTGCACAAGAGAAGCTACTCTCACATAGGATGAACAAAGACGGGAGCCTTTTCGTGAGTGTTGCATCTCTGCAAGCAGTCAACAGATTACTAGCCATATCGACCCTTTGCTCTATTGAAGTGGCGACCAGTGTACCCCACTCCTACTCACGGTATCTGGTAAAGATTAAAGGAGTACCGATCGAGTATACCGACGGAGAACTACTAGAATATTTTAAAAGTATTGGAGTTATTTCTGTTCAACGGCAAATTTCGTATAGAAGACAAGAGGACGGCAACGTGGAACACCGCAAGACTGAAACTGAAAGCGTGCTCCTCCACTTCCGCCCAGACCAACCGGTGCTTAGAGGCGTTCTCTCAGGCTTCACAAGTCACACTGTTGAGGGATGAGGACGATTCGTCACATGCGCACTCGTCACAGGACGATTGGTCACAGACGATTCGTCACATATAGGAACATTCGTCACAGGATGACTCGTCATGCGGGAAACTGGTCACATCGACCAGGTCTGCCCATATTCCCTGATGAGGAGTTTCACGATTTTCTACTACTGTCACATAAACCAGTGGTTAGAAAAACTGATCTCAAATACTCATCCGCCTTTCCTCTCATTATATTACGGGTCTTCAGCAGGTTGATCTCAGTTGCTGGTTTGAACGAGTAATAATCCGACTAGTACATGCCTTGCACCTACGTCACATGATGACGTCGAACACCGATATCTACCATGCATGGTTGACTCGACGGCCCTTCGCAGCGAGAGCAATGGTAAACTGCGCCGCGCTCGGCAGCCGCAATCACCCCGTATCCTGATGATCGTCCGATCGTTTCGTCGGCATGCCCCGCGAAACAGAGTAGCCGTCAAGTTAGTGAAAGTAAGAGGTGCAGGAAAGGGATGCGGCCGCGGTTCATCGAGTTTGCAGGACGCATTTCATAGCGGCGAACGACGGCACTTTTCTATCGTTGTTTACGTTCGCGCACGCCTTTGCATCGGCTTTTGCTCGTTCATGGTGTATATAGCCTTTGACCTTCGTTTCATAACGCCGTTCTCACGCTTCGAGCGCACGTTCGGGGCTCCCGGCCGAATGCGGGCGAGTGTCGCGCTGCGAGCCCGGCCCGACGGCGATCGGTCGTCGGCGGCCCCCGTGTGCAAGTTCGCCGAGCCACCGCCGCCGGGGCATCGGTTTGTGCCGTCCGCGATACGATAACCTTTGCAAGAAGCGAAAGAATGCAGGCCGAGCCGATCAGGAAACATCATAATAGAAACCCTGAGACAATGAGAGTTTCTTGACCGTTATTTGATTTATCCTTGTCTAAGGGTTAAGATTATGACGGTAACACTGCGTTTTTTACCAGTATTTCGCAAAATCGTAACAATTTTTCTACAAGCGACTCCTAGAGCCGCTCGTCAAATTATGAAGCGCGCGACACGGCATCCCTTTACGTCAAAACTTCGTCGGCGGCATTTCGAAACTTTATGCTCGTAGCGCAATCGCACCAATGCCGAAAAATTCTGCACGTTTTTCTAAGTTCACGGCACCTTTGTTGAAAATATGGTGCACTAGCGCTTGTCCGGGCCGTTAGAGGCATATCCTACGCCTTGGTAAGCGCATCCACGCGGTGTGATGTCAACCACCAGTATGGTGCGGGGCCCCGTCCCGCACCATACTGGTGGTTGACATCACGTCACTTGCAAAGCATATGTAGCTTTGCCTTGCATACACCTATTTGACAAAATCAATAAGTATCGGAATTCTTTCTGCTGAATGTGTACGAGTAACCCTCGTGCAGCATCATGGCTCTACCTCTCTCTGTTGCGATCACCTCTATCCTTTTGAATGTAGTCTCAGTTTCGTTCCGGACGGACCCGGTAGCTAAAACGTCTGTTATAAATTCTTTGACCTTGAGAAGTGAAAGACATGCTAAGATAAGAGGTGACCCACTTTGTCATGCCGAACCAACATTCAATGTTCGGGACCGAAAAAGCTGAAACGTTTGTTACAAATTCTTCGCCTTTCAGAAGCCAAAGACATACTAAGATATGAGTTAGCCACTTTGTCCGCCCGAACCAACCTGAACAATACACTTTTGGGGGGACGAACTGTTGTGGGACCGGTTGGCCGCGTGACGAGTCATCCTATGACGAATGTTCCTGTGTGACGAATCGTGCTGTGACCAATCGTCCTGTGACGAGTGTGCATGTGACGAATGGACCGTATCCCCACTGTTGACGAGTATTTTGGTCCTCCAGTGCAGTGCTATTATTGCCAAAGGTACGGACACATTGCGCAATACTGCCGTGGACCACGGCGCTGCAAAGTGTGCGCAGGTCCGCACCACCACAAGACTTGCACCAATCGGCAAGATCCCAAGTGCGCAAACTGTAGTAACCAGCATGCCGCTACCTTCTCTGGGTGTCAACGCAGAAAGACTGCCTCGGTTATCCGAAGACAGGACGTCTTAAATGGCAAGGAAAACCGTGGACTTGCGGCCACCTTAAACTCTGAAGTTGTGCACGTCCCCTTGCTTGTCCCGGTTCCAACGGATAAGCGAGCCCAAAAGCGAACTTACAGTGACGCATTGAAGAAGACGACGAATGGAGTGAAAGAAAAAACACAAAGAACGTCGGCCACATGAAGACGCACCTGAGACAGCCAGAGGAATTCCATCAACTATGCAATTACTGAAATCAGCCCCTACCACTCAGATGACCATCCGACAACCTACGTCGGTATGATCAGCTCCAAGGCGCAAACGACAAGAGCAGGCTGGTGATCTTGGTAGCGTCCTTATTCCAATGCTTTTTGCTGCGCTAGGGGCCATATATCAAAGCAATCCCTGATTCAGACAACCTACCGGAAGTGCGAATCCCGGAGAAAAGCTCACCGGAGATAAGCCCACCGGAGGAAAGCTCACCGCAAAATCGGCGGAGGCGGAGAAAAGCTCACCGGCCATTGATAGTATGGGGAGAAAAGCTCACCGATTTTTTTTCTTGGTTTGATATGGAGGCTTTTGGATCATCCGTAAGATATATCAATTTATTATCATTAAAATTCGTCAACTTTGTAAAAAAGAAAATGCCCTTCTTTGTAATATTTTTTAAGCTTATTGGGTATTTTGTTCCCAAATTTATAATTGCGGTCTATACTTCGTTTCAACTTCGGTACGAGCGCGGCCGATGTTATGAGCCGAAGGGCCAGTCAAACAGCGCAAAAAGCGCAGTGTCATGGCGTGCTCTCTGCGTTTGATAGGACTAGCCGGCGGAGGAGCGCGCACAGAGAGACGGCGAATACCGGCTAGTCCTATCAACTACAGAGAGCACGCCATGACGTTGTGCCTCTTTCGCTGTTTGATTGGCCCTTCCACCCATAACATCGACCACGCTCGGACCGAAGATGGAACGAAGTATAGTGTTTTCTGTGGTTCACTCTATAGGCAACAAAAGCCTAACTGAAAACTTTTTGAACTTGCAGAACAGGAAAAGGTTAGAAAACCTAATATTTCCGCCTAAAACATAAAAATCAAAACTGTAAAGGCCGCAAATTCGAAAGTTCATGCGCAACAACGCGGTGCCTGAAATTCTCTTTTGAAGTTTTTGTTAACCTTTGAAAACAGGATAGAACAGTCAGTAGGATATCGAGGTTTCTTTCTTCCATGGACATGCACGTTTTCTCGCCGTTCGTGCTGGTGTTTCCACACGTCGCCTGTCTGTGACAGTGCCCTCCTACGTCGAGCCACCCATAACCTTTAGAACTGCACACTGTCACCGTTATTACTCGTGACCTATATAAGAACTAGTCATCTGTAAGCGAATTGGGCGTGTTGGTAAACGTTATACATGATGAAAACCGCTTAAACGACGACGACGGAGTAAAGCCAACAAACACGACAGGACGAAGCTGTTCTCGCAACTAAAGTTTTGCTAGTGAAATTAACCGGAAAGAAAACAGCGTAGCCGACACTGATTACATCAACAAACACATACTTATACATTAGGCACTACACAATATTTGGAGCTGAAGCGTTTCACACGCCGCTATTCATATTAGCTCGCAAAGAACAAACATCTTAATCTGACAGCTACCGACGGCCCACTGTTAGCTGTCAATAAATTGTTGTCTTTCGTACCGGTGTCCGATGTTCTGATTTTATAATTGCGGCTTCATAATTATACAAAATGGGTGATTACTAATTTCTGAGGAATTAGTAAATATGCCCAATGAACTTCAAGAATATTACAAAAAAGTGGATATATTTTTAATGAAGTGACGAATTCGAATTGTGTTAAATTGCCACGTGTGATACAGAATCCGCTAAGCTAAAAGAAACTTTAGAAAAATCGGTGAGCTTTTCTCCGCATCCGCTCAAAGGCCGGTGAGCTTTACTCCGCATCCGCCGGTTTTGCTCTGAGCTTTTCTCTGGTGAGCTTTCCTCCGGTGAGCTTTTCTCCGGTGAGCTTTTCTCCGCCGCCTCGGAAGTGCAAGCCCTGCTTGCAATGAAATCCTTTTTGAAAGTAGGACCTTTCTACCACTAGGAGCGGATGGCCTCGGCTCAAAGTCACAACTTCAAGAAACGTACAAACGATAAACCCGATATTCCAACAATGCTACAATGGAACGCTTGCAGCCTAAACCCCCGCCTTCCAGATCTTCAGAGGTATCAACTCTCCACTAGGATTGATATACTGGCAATTCAGGAACCTAACAACGATCCGTCCAACTGCCGCCTGTCGCCCTACGTAGCCTAATACAGTTCTACAAAAAGGAAGGACTGCAAGCCATGATCTGTAGTCTTTGTTCGCGCCTGGCTTCCTCATTCGCCAGTAGACCTATCTTCAGTTTCAAAGTGTAGTGCTGAATATGCTGCTGTGTCTGCATGTTACATACAAAAACGTGGACTTCACGGTCGTTTCAGTGTATGTCCCTCCAAATTGCAAATGGGATGTTGGAGAGCTTTCCGATGTAAAGCAGAGAAGCAGAAGCCATCTTATACTCTGTGGAGATTTCAACGCCCACAACAAGATATGGGGTGGCCGCAAAAATACAAGAGAATTTGATCTTGATAGTATGACATCTTCACTTCATTTAGAGGCCCTTAATGACGGTGCGGAAACGTTCATCAGACGTGGAGTTGGCCGCAGTGTATTAGACCTGACGTTCCTGTCCCCGGATATATCGGCAGATTGGAATGTGCTAGCCGATTTCTGGGTTAGTGATCATATACCAATCATGATTACCAGCAAGCTTGCCAAAAAGACAAACAAAACTTACAGAGAAGTTCGAGTTACCAACTGGGATGTATTCCGATCTCACATGGACTTTGCTGGCAGCACGACAGAAGACACCACAGCCATGAGTGCACGAGCCATTCAGCTGTCAACAAAGAGCAGTAGAGTACCATACACCTGGCTTGTTCCTGACCTCATGTACCTATAGATCTAAGGGCTGCTGGACGCCGCGCGCAGCGACGAGTTCGAAAAACAGATGATCTGGATGATTGGACTGAACATCGCAAGATCGATGCCAAATTTCGCCGATATACTAAGCGCCTTCAACGCCTACAGTGGAACGAACTATGCGAGTCGTTCGGTTCCCCATTGGGTATTTCGAGAGCATGGAGGATCGTCAGAGTCTTAAAAAATAAAAAAAGCAACCCGAGCATCCCGTTGCAGGATTAGCGCTAGCCCTAGGCCGCACTATACTCAAGAAACCACGGAGCTTCTTGCTGATGTGTTCACTGCCCCAATCCCGCCACCACAGGGATACAGAGACAAGCCTCCAGTTCCATTGGAAACAAATCCTTGCTCAGAAATGGACGCTGACTTCACCATCACTGAACTTGATTTTGCCCTCCGACGCTCGCGCCGTCGAACTGCTCCGGGACCCGACGGCGTAGCGTTTCAAGCACTGATAAATCCTTCTTTCCCGCATAGAGAGGCCATACTGCAGTCTATTAACAACCTATAGAGAACGGCAAAAATCCCTGCAGCATGGCTCACCTCTGTAGTGGTTCCTATCAGAAAGCAAGGAAAACCCGGTGATCGGATTGAATTCTACCGGCCAATTCCTTTGACCAGTTGTGTCGGTAAATTAATGGAAAGACTAGTACTTTCAAGACTTACTGGCTGCTTGAATCCAAAGGAGCACTGCCAGATCAACTCTGCGGATTCCGACGAAAGAGGTGCACCTTCGACGTCATTGCTGATCTCGTATCGAGCCTTGAAAATGTACGTTCAACTCACCAAACAGTCTACTGCATATTTTTGGACATATGCAAAGCTTTCGATGCCCTGCCACACCATACTATTCTGCGTCAACTTACACGGTACAGAATTGGTGGAAGAACATATGACGATATCGCCGCGTTCCTCCCTGGCCGCAGCCTAACAGTAAGAGTTGCCGAATGTCTTAGCACTCGTCGGTCGGTGACCCAAGGCGTTCCCCAAGGAAGTGTACTGAGCCCGTTTCTGTTTAACCTTACCATGGCAGAACTTTCACTATGCATAAACTCCACAGAAACGTCAAGTACAACTGTTCACATGACGATATACGCCGATGATGTGGCAATTTGGTGTGTCGGTCCATCCAGACTGTCAAGTACCATCGGCAAAAGGCTTCAGAAAGGTCTTGACAGCACGATTTCTACTCTAGAAGAACTAGGACTTACTTTATCTACAAGCAAAACAGCCTTCCTCTGTTACCGCCCTGGTCGACATACAAACCGCGAAGTTGCAAATACGCCAGCCATCAAAGGAATACCGATCCAGAGAGTCTCAACGTACCGATACTTGGGGATGGAAATAGGTGACCATGTTTCCTGGAAACTCGAGATAAAACGACTTGTAACGCAGCGCGCTAAATTATTAACTGTGCTCCGTCACTTCCATCGCCAGAAATCTGGACTGCCTCGTCAAGAACTTCTGGATTCTCTATCGTGGCCTTTTCCTCTCAAGAATGTTATACGGCCTACCTATCATCACAATCAGGGCTCATCAAATGACCACACTCGAACGTTTTCACCGCGTTGCCCTCCGTCAGTGCCTTGGGCTGCCACGCTTCGCGGGCAATACGGCGACACTCGTAGAGGCCAAGGATCAAACAGTAGCTATGCACATAAGAATAAGAGAAATGAATCATTTCACTCGTATGTATGGAGCACGATCTGCGACATCACTGCTGTCCAACATTGAAGAGCGCAGATAGGTCGATGTGTACAAGAATTTAATGTACAAATTGGACCTCCTAATAGCTATTACTTTCCTCCGGCACCTTTCATAACCTAACCGCCGTACATTGTAGAAGAAACGCTTCCTTATTTCCCGAAGAAGAATTCTATCTCAGCCACTGTCGGAAGGTCGCTTGTAGCTGACCAACTGACAAGCACGTACACTCTTCGGCAATATGAAAGACCCACTGGGAGTGCGTGGCCGAGGTGGTGGCTGGCGGGGGCGCTGAGAGCGCTCCGGGCAATTCCATTCTGCTTCGAGGGGAGGACGCTCACTCGGGCCTCAGCACAATCTGATAAGCGCGTTTCGCTTTAGCTGAGCCCGAGTGAGCGTCCTTTCCTCGAAGCAGAATGGAACTGCCCGGAAAGCTGGCAGCGCCCCCGCCAGCCACCGCCTCGGCCACGCGCTCCCAGTGGGTCTTTCATATTGCCGGAGACTGTACAATGGTTGGCTCCAAGTGTTTACTGACGGGTCAACGAATCCCAGAACTGCAACATCTACAGCGGCATTCGTCATTCCCGATGCCGGAATCGAAGCATCACACCGCCTCAACTTCGCAACCACGTCAACGACAGCGGAGCTGGCTGCACTAGCAGCGGCTGTAGATGCGCTTCACAACCTCAATCCTCGCAAGACTGCTATTCTCTCAGACACTCAAACTGCGTTATCCAATTTGGAAGCTTCAGACCAAGCTCCTTTTCTGGCCCAATGTGAGGCCGAGAAGGCCCGAAAACTTTGCTTGCGTGGGTGGCAGTTGGCTTTTCGATAGATTCCGTCACATATGGGTATCCCCGGCAACGAACGCGCCGATGCCCTTGCTTCAAAGGCACACAAGGAAGAAGAACCCAGTCTTTTCATCCCACGTTATGGCGAAGCGCGCTGACTGTGCACACTAATTACCACAATGCGTCACCCCCATACAGAAGTTGCAAGCGGGAATCCTCCCCCATCGCTCCCTGAGTCAAAACTAACCAGATCAGATTCCACGCTACTGCATCGCCTTCGTGCAAACTGCGCCTACACATCAACGACACTTCACAAGATCTCCAGGTCTAGTACACCCAACCGTGCCAGATGCAATGTCCCAGAGTACCTTGACCACGTCCTCCTAAGTTGTTCTCACTACGATCAAGCTCGACGGTTCTTTTTTACCACCATCCTAAGTGCCAGCACAACTGTGACTCAAAAGAACGAAATCCTTTTTCCTACCGGAGGTCGACGAAGAAGAGAACTTGTTTATAAATCTCTTCTTGAGTACCTCCAAGCCACTGGACTTGCAACGGGTCTCTAGCCCACCGGCCCGCCACCTAGACCAGCCACGCCTTCTCGTCTCAACTGTCATCGACTAATTTGTGATCTCCATACCAAAAGACAGTTCTGCAGTGTCCCCTCTCCCTCAGGAAAATAGCCTCCTGATTCGACCCTACTCATCCAGAGATTGGTGACCAAATCACCCCCAACCCCTCTTCTCTTCTTTTCTCACCCTCTTTCCCCGCCTGTGCGAGTCTTGCCCCTGCCCAAGGAGGCTAACATTACGTGCAGGCATCCCCTCTTCCCGTGTGTAACAACACTCAACAACAACCTTAAACTCTGTAGGCATTTGTATGTCGGCTCTGCAAGATGGTACGCTGTACTTGAAATTCGCCCGCTGCCTTTGCTTGCGGATTGTGCGCCGAAGTGTTGACGGCGCGGGAATCTGCGATGCAGTGTCGTCACGGACACAGGCAGCCGCATCCAGAAGTGTTTGGTTCGGTGCTCGATGGCCTTCCACTGGAATAAAGAAGGACGTTAGTGAACTTGTTTTGGGAATATAAAAGCAGAAACAAATTTTCGTACATACCAGCTATTTCCTTCATCTGATGACGAACCCGAAGCACGTTTATATTAGTGGGGTCACCGGCATGCGTATAGTCACTGGAATACGAGATTACACCTTGGCGTGATCGGTAACTATTTTAGTTTCCCAAACTCCTCTTCGCCGGCAGGCCCAATACAACGTAGTTTAGTTAACCTTAATGCAAGTGTAGGAATGTCCTTCGTGAAGAAGCATATCGCCACCTCTCTTAGTAGTAACTACCTCCATTTAGAAATCGAGAGTGAGATGGGAAGCAAAAGAGATCCGTCTTTTATAATCCGGGAGCAGCCCGCATGATAAGCACTGGAGCGGAACACACACACACACACACAAAAAGAAGAATCGGGTTTAGTGGGCTTTTTTTCTATTGTAAACTTTATGACTTTATGTTCTCGAAGTTTTTTTGTTAGTAATGTGACCCAGATAAGACAACATGCAGGCTGAAGGCTGCATGTTGCCTTATCTTGGGGTCATTGGGACATGTTTTTGTTCCCGTTCGTACAGTAGTCAACCTCAATGACCTTGTACGGATTTGGTTGGGTGACCCCCTTTCGTAACTCAAAATAGAAAAAAAAAAAGTTTAACGATTTTGAGGTCATTGTGTGACGAACTGCCAGCGTGACGAATCATCCTATGATGAATGTTCCGCTGTGACGAACGGGCCTGTTACCAGTTGCCCTATGACGAATCGACATGTGACGAATGGGCCGTGTCCCATTTTCAAGAACCCCTGTCAACAAGCCCAGAGTTACTGCATGCAGATATTTCCATAGTAACCGGAGACACATATGAACTACGAAAGCTCCGGCGGTCATAGCTGAGATCGCTGCTGCTTTCTTACCACCAAGAAAGAGAGAGAGAAGAAAGGTGCTTTTGCACCTTTCCCCTCTCTCTTCCCAATGATTGAAAACTAAGTAAAATGAGACTAATATATAAAGGCAAAGGAAACAAAGACAGCATTAAGTCATATCGCCCGATAATGGTAACTTCAATTCTATACAGATTAGCTATGCAGATAGTAAACCGTAGAATAAAGCAATGGACAGAAGATATGCAAATACTGGGCGAGCTCCAAAATGGATTCCGAAGAGATAGAAGACTGGAAGATAACCTATTCGTCACCACTCAGTGTATAGAAATAGCAAAGAAGAACCAAACTCCTTTATGGTTAGCTTATTTGGATATCAAGGGGGCGCACGATAATGTGAACCAGGAAGAACTCTGGGGTCAGCTGAAGGAGTATGATTTAGATAAAAATTTGGTTAGGTTTCTTCAGCAGGTGTACACAGACAATAAGGTAGTGATAACATGGGAAGCAGAAACTACACAACCCGCAGCAATAAAAAGAGGACCCAGGCAGGGCTGTCCACTGTCACCTCTGCTCGTCATGATATTTCTCAGTAAAATGGAAAAGAAATTAGAGCAGTGCAACTTAGGTTTTGATGCGAGTTATATGGAACGAGGGAGAAATGTAGGACAGGTAATACCAGGACTGATGTATGCGGATGACATAGTACTCATGGCAGATAACCAGGATACATTACAGGAACAAGCTGGAATATGTGGAGAGGAAAGGGACACTTTGGGCATGAGTTTTAGTAGTGACAAGTCTGGAGCAATGGTGTTTAACGATGAAAAGAGGGAACCCCTGAGAATTCAAGATATTGTAAGAGACCATGTAGGAAAATACAAATATCTGGGAGTCTGGCTCAATGAGGGAAGGAAATATCTAGAGGAACACGAGGAGAATATAATTAGAAAAGGGAAAATAAATTCATCTATTAAGAAGCTCAAGGCACTATGCATGAAACTATAACAGATATGAGGTGGTCAGATGTATATGGAAAGGAGTGACGGTACCAGGACTGTCTTTTGACAATCCAGTACTGTGCATAAAATCTGAGGTTCAATCAGGATTAGAAATTCGACCAAGAAGCGTAGGCAGATTGTCGCCGGGAGTGCATGGAAAAACACCAAATGAGGGAGTACAGGGGGACATGGGATGGTCGTCTTTTGAGAGCAGGGAGGCAATTAGTAAGTTGAAATTTGAACAAAGGTTGACCGAAATGGATGATACGCGGTGGGCATGCACGGAAGGTATTCAAGTATTTATACATGAAAAGTTTAAATACAAAATGGACAAACCGAGCCCGAAAGCTTACATTTAAATACCTACACACTGGTGATGGGGCTGAACAGACTACTTCAGTGAAAAAGGGGGTAAAAGAGGCAGAGAGGAAAATGTGGGAGAGGAGGATGCAGGAGAAATCAGCTTTAACAGTGGAGAGGCCAAGAAAGCAGGACATAAGAAAGAAAAAGCTGTTTGAAAATTTACTGGGAAGTGCTTTGCTGTTCGAGGCAAGAACGGGAGTTTAGAGGACGAGGACGTATAGGGCTAAATTTCAGGAAACTGACACATTATGTGCCGCCTGCCATAATGATAGCGAGACACTAGAGCACTTGGTCTTGAAGTGCACCGGGCTTCGCCCTGCTCTCCCTGAGGGGTTAACGGATTTGGCCGGGGTTTTACTGGTGACGATGGAAGGACGGAAGAGAAAAGGATATTACAGTGACAAAGAGACGATTAGAAGATTGGTGGAAATTATCTAGGGAAAATTAAATGATGTACAACTAACTAGCACAGCTGGGGACAGGCGGGACAGAGGAAAATTGGGACTCCCTTCCGCGTGGCTCCGGCCCAAAGTCTCAACCCTGTCTCCCAGTGGGTCCGGTGCTGGGGTAACGCCGACAAGGTTGACCAGAGGAAAATTGGCGACTCCCTCGCCGGTGGGAAGAGGCAGGGGGGTGATGATTTATGGTGAATTCCGCTCGCAGATCTCGAGCGCTCCAAAAGCGCTCCATTTGGAGCGCGCATATTCCGCTCGCAGATCTGGCTCAAGTTGGTCATCTTCCGCTCGTAGATCTCTGGCAGCGCCCGCTCCACGGAGCGCCCCAAACTCCGCCGAACTTGCTCTGCGGGGTTTCACAGATCTCTCCGGAAGTTGACAGAGCGGCCCACGTGATTTCCGTCTAAATCGGCGGTGCGCATGCGCGGCGAGGTTGGAGAGATCGCCGGGCGGGTCGGGTTTGGAGTTGGATCTGTTCGGGTGCGTCGGTTGTTTACTCTGGATTGTGACGGCTCCAACGCTTCTACTTCGCGTAGATCGGGGATAAAAAGCCGGGAATGAGGAGCGTGGCATACCGTAAGCGCTGACTCTGTGATCGCGAGAGGAAGAACGACAGAAAAGCCGGAGGCAGACGCAAGGTTAGGCCTATTCATTCTGCAGCCAGTGATTGTTTACCTTTTTGCACTGCATTCCGTCGGCGTTTTCCCGTGAAATAAAGCAAGAAGTGGTTAGGCAACGACCGCGCAAGTGATGGTTTGCTACCTCTGTGTCGTACTACAAATCTGAACTCCACCGCTGGCAATCGCTGTCCGTGCCCCGCCGCTTCGAGGCGGCCGAAAGGTATGTGACGGTGCTGAACGCGGACGTCTTCGTTATTTGTGACATTGGCGCCGTGGTACGTATAATTTCGCCCGGTCTGTGTCGCGTGTTACTTCCGCAGCTAAGCAGTGACAGTCGTCACTGGTCGTCAGAAAGATTAGCCGGCTGAGGCGTTGGTGGGACTGGTCAAGTTCGAGCAGCGGCCATTTTGTACGGCGGCGGGAAAAGAGGTAGGAAGGGGTGTGGGGGAGGTCGCTCCAAAAATGCAAGTTTATCTTCCACTCGTCGATTCGGAGCGGGTCCCACGGAGCGGAATTTTGCCTCCCTCGCGGATTTTGGAAAGCGCTCCAGATCGACGAGTGGAATTCACCATTAGTTGTTCTGCCCGACCCCCGAAGGTCATCCTGGTGATATCCCACACTGCCTGGTGATAGTTAGGGGGACAAAAATTGGTCTTAAAAGGGCGGGAGGATTCACGTTTTTGTTTTTTAGACTCAGGCTAGGTGGCGCAAGCTACCGCCCGTTACAAAAAGTATAGCCATTAACATCCATCCATCCATCCAGGCACGAATTTTGAGTGGCAAGTTAATCTTCTATAGACCGTTTTATCGTGGGTAGCGCCATTTTGAGAGCGAGAGAGAAAAGGGGAAAGGACTACCGGCGCTTTCCCCCTTTCTGATTGTGTAGAAAGAGTGAAAGTCCCGGATGAGAGGCCTGGCCGGTGTTGGGCGTCTGCAGTGCCCCAACTTCATTCGCGCTTTCTTCTACGTTTCAAACTCCCAAACTTAGAGCCATGGTCTTCGATGGCGACAGTCCCCCGGTCATCGGGACACCATTGCTGGGTGATAGGGTGCACGAATAACGACAGAAAGCGTCGAATACTGTACGAGGACCTATGTAGCTTGCATGGAATCCGGCAAGGCAAGTACGGCTGGAATGTTTTTAAGCTCCATTGCTTTCCGCATGACTGGAAATGATGAACCATTTATACATTTTTGCTTGCAATGGGCCTATTTCAACGTAGCCGCTTTTAGTTGTAATCAACAAGCGATACACGAAACGGGAACCTCAATTAACTTTGTAAACACCCGGAGCAGCTACATATCGTCTTGCTGTGCTGTCTTTATCTTCGTGTCCCTGTCGTTATACCTCCTTGTGAATGAACGACGAAGACGCTCTAGATGTACTTTTATCGAACCGCAGAAAGCCTCGAAGCAGCCACGAATTATTTTACTATTTGATGCATTATTTTGAGTACTCACCTCCAATTTCTATCGCTGGCACGTTCGCTGCCGCTGTTCCCCCCGTTGCCGCACTGGCGGATGCCATGACTCGAACAAAGAAACGTATACACTGGGCTCGAAAACGCAGATCGCAACACACGAGACGTTTCTGCAGCGACTATCAAGCGCCTCAAAGCGCCTTAGTCAACGGAAACAACCCACCAGCGGCACTTGAAGGAGCGCTTTTGCCGGCTCTCTGGTATCGCGCAGGAGATCGCGATTAAAAAAAAACACACAAAAAAAAAAAACAATAGAACTACATTTTCAACAATTTCCAGCCTCACCCGGCGGCGGAAATGAGCCTTCAACTAATTGTTGTAGATGATAAAATCGAGTCAGTCAGCACTGCAAATTATCACTATTAAGATAAATTCAGTTACGAAATTTTACAAACTGAAACAGCAGTTATCATGAGAAACCTCGCACGCACAATGCGAGCGTACCCCATGTTCATCGGCGGTACAGCGTTCGGTGCGCGCTCCATTCACGAAATGCTCCGAGCGAAGTCGAGAGGATGGCGTTGAGGAAACGCCTTTTCGGTTTACGGACGCAATCCACTGCCGCCGGAGACAGGGGTCATGTGGAAAGCGATGGAGCTTAAAGACATTGCAGCCGCTCTCGCCTCTCGCCTTGCCGGGTTCCTTGCAAGCTACATATGTCCTCGGACAGTATTCTATGCTTTCTGTTTTTATTCCTGCACCCTGTGACCCAGCAATGGTGTCCCGATGACCGGGGGACTGTTGCCATCGAAGCCTGTGGCTCTAATTAAGTTTGCGAGTTTAAAACAGGAAAGGAAGCGCGAACGAAGTTCGGGCACAGCAGACATCCAACACCGGCGAAGCCTCTCATCGGGGACTTTCACTCTTTCTACACAATCAGAAAGGAGGAAAGCGCCGTTAGCCCTTTCCCCTTTTCTCTCTCGCCCTCTTTCAGTAAAACGGTCTATAATCTTCTTGAGGGAGAATAGCGACGTCTGCAGGGAAGCCTGGGACCTACAAAGGAGAGTCCCGGTGATAAGAGAATTTCTCCTTCCCCTCTTCTCTTGCGGTTGCCCGAGAGCCGACGGGAAACTCTTCCCGGGCATGCGCTGTGAGCGGTTACCTCAAATATGGCGTCCAGTGAATTCCTCACCACCAAAAAAGAAACACCTCCTCTCCACTAGATCACTGAAAGCCGGACACTCAGACAGATCCAAATGATTCATGGTGCCTCTCTGCTTTCACACCAACCAGCCTGGTCTAGGACAATTCGTCAAAAGCCCATTCGTCGACGGACAACTGGTAGACGGACAATTCGACGAACGGGAAACTTGTCAAAGCTGCCCGTTTGCAAAAATATTCGTCGAAAGGACTACAACAAAGGTGGAGTGATGTGCTTTTGAGCAAAGAAATCTCACCACGATTCGCCGACTTGCAAATGCAAATACGATTATCAACATTGAGAAAAAGAGCTAAGGTTTACAAACATAAACAGCTTCCTCGGTGTAGCCTTTTTGTAAATTAGTGACAAACTGATGTTGCTAAACATTATGTAAGTAAAAAAAAAAAAAGGCAAGTGAGCCTTTTCTAGTTCCCTACAAACTATGAATTTACGAAGTTGTAGAAAGAATAATTGCGAAAACACGTTTTATTGTCTTCTTGCGATAGCCGTGTCTTCAAAGTTGTTAGCCAACGTAGCCTTGCGGACTTTTCTTTGCTTGCAAATCCAGTAGGCCGTGATGGCTGTACCAACAGCAAGGTGGTGTTGGCTGTACGCGTATTACAAGGGTACACATACCATCCAGAATCTGAAGATTAACCCTTCGCTTGGTCTTCCCGAATTCCATGATGATAGAGTCTAGTGAACGTCTTCACGCAGAGCTAGGCTTTTATAAATTTGAACATCCCGAATTTTCCCGATTCACTACCGGACCCTTTTAAATTCTGAGAACTGAATTTGTAATCCTTTATTTTTGGCAAACAGGATCTCATTGTTGACCCCCAACGTCCCCGGTTAACTCTAGACACCCTGTGCAACTATTTTCGGCCGTTCGACCTAGTTCGACTAACGGGCACTTTCGCCCAATTCTTCGCTCTGCAAATTGACCTAGGGCGAATAGCCCTATCCGACGAATCCAGTACGCCGGGATGGCGTACTGGATTTCAAGTTTTCTTTGAGTTTTCCGTCGACCAAGTGGCTTTCGAGGAATCGGTCGGATTTGCAACCAGCCACCCTGATTACCTCGTTTGAGGGATGACCAGCCCCATGCGATAACAGACAAGTCAAGCACAATCCTTACTATTCTTGAAAACCCACAAAACAATACCTTAGAGACACACACAAAAAAAGAAAAACGCTTCATATTATTGTTGAATGCCAAGAACGGTGTGCTTACACAATTGCCAGAGGTCAAAATGCGCATGGTCTCCCTCCGAACTCTCCTACCATTTTCTTCCTCTTTGTGCAAAACCTGAGTATCCCCCCCCCCCCCCCCCCCCCCCGGGCTGGCAGCCATTACCGTATGCATGTTTAGAAATTTCCGAGTACTGAGCCTTATCCTCTACTGCCCTTCTACGTTCCAAGAGCCTATAATTTAAACAGGGACCAGTTTGCCCAACATAGGACAACCCAAACCGCAACGGAATGTCATACACCACACCTACCTGACAAGTTACATTTGGGTTTTTGTTTTTTCTGGCACCCCTAAGGACCACCCGAAAAGGGGGTCAACCTTTTTAAATAGTGCTGAGCTTTGAAAGCTAAATTTACACCGAACCTTTTGCCATTGATATGAAGTCCTGAAAGATTCCATGGTATTAAGGCACACACAACATTCTTCACAACCGGTTTTTCCACAGGAGCCGGATAAAACCTTCCTAACACCTTGAACACAACACTAACAATTACATCCTGCAGGTGATGGCCCGCTTCCAAAGGACGCCCACTCTTGCAAATCAACTGCCTCTCAAGCCCAACGCATACAGGATTTTTTTTACAGGCGTTTCATCACAGACGCAATTACACCCGTCTTAATTAGTTTAGACTGACAACTGTCAGCTGCGAACAAAGGCTTTGCTGATTCCTTGCCGTACCTCCAGCACAGTCCCTTTTCCGTGTGCTACAAGAGGTCTTACTAAATTTTGCCCTGAAGGCTACTTTCCTCCGTGAACGTCAAATCCTGGCATTTGTCTACTATACACTTCTTGCCACACCCTTATTCGAAAACACAAATCAAAATGTCGTCTACATAGCGACAGAAAACGACAGCTCCATTCAACAAGGACCGTATAACCGTGTCATTGTGAACATCCATCTCGTTTAAAAAAAATCTCGGACTACACTGGCGTAATCACGACACGGTACATATACTCCCTCTTTTTGAATAAAAAGAGAACCAGCAAAGTATACACCAGTGGACTCTAAATAAAACTCCAAAACGCAAAAAAAAAACCTATAATAATTGTAGGGGCAGGCTGAAACTTCACTAGATTATCATCACACCACCTCCTGACCCTCATTAACAGTTCCGGCTTATCCATAGAGTAGTATAAGTCGTTGATGTCTATAGTTGCTACATCACACTTTCTCCTATGATGCGGATACAATATATTAATCAATTCCTCAGGGTGTTTTAGTGACAACGCACTGTTGAGCTCCGCTCCTGTCAAGCATTTCTAAAAAAAAAAAACTAAAAAAAAACGACAACACGTTTTGCCTGTTTTGCCAAGCTCCATTTTCGTTCACTAACAGTCTCAAGGGAAAACCATGCAGCCTTATGGTCCTTCAAGAGAAATTTCAATCTTAAGGCTTCCTGTGATAGTTTCCCTAATCTCTTTATCACCGTCGGAAATCCCCCGACATACGGCTTAAAAAGTCTATCAACCGCTTCAGAAGCTTTTGCTTCAAACAAGTCGTTCTCAACAGCGGCGTAGACTTTCCATTTTCCCGGGGAGGGGGGGGGGGGGGGGGGGGGGGGGGGGGGGATGCGCGTTACCTTTTCGCCAGAACTGGAGATTGAAGCCAACGAAAGCACGCGGGCATTCATTTCCCATGTATTTTGTCAATATAGGCAACGTGGGCGTTATTTTGTTTACATGCCACTACTAGAAGTTCGTTACATGGCACGTAAACAGCGTCTCAGTAAGGATCATGGCCCGACTCTGCCCCCCCCCCCCCCCCCCCCCCACACACACACACACAGAAGTCTACGCCTATGATTCTCAAGGACAGGAAACCTTCCTGATTTGTCCGTTTGAAACAAAGTAAGCTCCTTCTCTTCTAGCTAATTTTTTTTACATTCCAGAACATCTTAAGATTTACTCTGTCCGCCAAAAAAGACTGATCTACCAATCTAGAAACTTTCCTTATTAACTCGTCAACAAAAACAAAAAAAAAAAAAATTTTTATTATTCTGGTTAAAGCTTTTTTCGGCAATTTAGAGCACATTAGATGCCATGTCCACTCTAGATGGTTAACGAAGAACTTCAATCCCTTAGCTAGACATGCTTCCGTTTTGTTTTCGTCCAGCTGCTTTCTCGACAAGTTGAGAGTCTTTCTTGATGAATTGAAACATTTGCTGCGACGCATGCAGTTCGCTTTGACAGTGACGCTAACGCTTTCCTTCTAATTCCGCCCCTAGCGCTTCCCGTTTTGATGACAACAGTTGACCTTTTCCGAGAAGCGTACTGCGCACGCGCGAGCGCCCAATGCCGAGCGGCGGAAGTCGGCACGAAAAATCGAGGAAATTCGGAAGGAGGCTGTGGATCAGCGAGTAGAACATGTAATTGCAGCAGCATCATGTATATAATTGTGTTACACAATAGAAAGAAAGTGGACGGAAAGAAAAACACGACGTTTGGGTCGTGTTTTCCTTTCCCCTCTTTAGTCGCGTTGGGCACGCGCCGCAGCTCAGAGAGTGAAGAAACTGGTAGCGTATCTCCCATTATCGATTGGTAGCGCAGGTAGGTCACATCATCGATTTTTAGTTCGTACAGCCACCGCCTCATGCCGTCGGTATGTGGAAAAGGTCCATTGTAACCAAGTAGAATACTCAATGGTATTAACATAGTCTTTCCCACGCGTTAAGGTCTAAATACTGTCACGCCCCTTCCAGGCTTGCCCGAGTTGGTCCTAGACAGTTCCTGTATAGGTCGTCAGCACTTTCTTCTTTTTCGTCCAATCCCCAGTCAACGATGAAAGGTAAGGCCATCTTTGTTGATTTTCTTCTCTTTATCTCTGTCCTCTTTCTTGTCGCTATCTTGTCCTCTACCTCCTTCTCCGCATCTCTCTTTGTCTTTCTTCTTTATTTTCGTATATTCTCTCGATTGTTCGTTTAGGCCCCTCTAACTACTAAAATTTGTAGTTCACCGATGCCGTTCGCTCGCTGCAGCTTTTTTTTTTTTTTTCCCGACTGCGATTGCTGTTGCCTAAATCCTCGAGTCCAGGAGGAGTTACACCTAAAGCTGCCGGAAGCAACAGTCAACTGCGATGCTTACCTGCCCCTCAAGAAAGAGTCGAGATTTGAAATCTACGAACTTTGCACCGTCACCGAAATGTGCAACTCCCAGCATTCGTGAACCGGTGATTCAGCAGACGCTATCGTCTTCGGCAGAATCACCTTATTAAGCCGTCAGTGCCGAGCCTTTTCCAATCCCTCAAGCCAATCATCAGAATGACCTCGGGATCTACGCCACCAAGTCGGTAAATGGGACTATTTCGGGATCGAAACCCTTCCGTTGCCCAAACTTGTATTAGATTACAATTTATCATTATTTTAGGGTGTTTTAAATGTTTTCTCGACCTTTAATCTGGGTATTTAGGTCGATTATTTTACTAATTTCAAATACTTACATTACTGAAAGTTTTTATTTCAAGAATATTTAAAGTATATTTGCCTCTAGGTATCCGAGTTTTCATGTCATACACGATGGCGAGGCGCGGCCATGCGGCAATAGAGTACCGGGCGGACAGGTGGTTCGCTCTGATAGCTCGCATTGGGTCGCAAGCCGTTGTTTTTGTCGTCTGCGAAGTTACGTGGAACGGAGGACACGGTAAACAAATTGGTTTTCATAAAAACCTACGTTTCGCCGATTTTGCGATTTGAAGATAATGACGAAAAATCTGTCCCGGGAATAATTCACCCCGCGTTAACGATGGATCATGCACATTTTTGTCGGCGAAATAATTCCGAAACTGGTTGATTTCCGAGTTGCACGTGCAGCACGTCAAATGCACCTATATAGATAATAAAATTAGTAATGCTCCACGAGGAGCCGGGCTGGTTTACTACGGCCCTTCAGGTAAAAACGAGTATAATACCCCGAAAGATGTAACAAATTACAACAAACAAAATTAAAAATACACTGCCGTTTATATCCGTGATGCTTCTACTATAGAGGGAAGATTATATTGCACTCAGAAATCATATCTTCCCATAACTTTCTTTCTTTTTTTTTTTAACCTGACCATATAATTTATTTTTGAAGAGGTTCCAAGTGGCACAATCACAATCCGGGACAGGCCACACAATCCATAAACGAAATATAAATTACTGTCATTAAAAAGAGAAAGTGTGGGGACGGGGGGGGGGGGGGGGGGGGTGAAGAAAATATTTCGAAAAAGGATACTAGCGACTGAGAAAATGGCTCATTTTCAAATCACCCAAGAAAGACCTGCACAGTTCACAAAACTGAACAGAAAACATTAACTATAGGTTCTATATTCTACTGCAGGTTAAGAAAAGCGGGACAAGTTCCTCCCATAAAGCCCTCCACTCTCTCCATTTTAGCAGAGCAAACGCTGGAGAGGAGGCGAGTGGAAAGGAGGAAACCACCAATCGTGGCAAGCAGAGAGTTTTGCGAGAGAAGCTTGTGCTTTTCTTAAACCTGCAACATAATACGGCAAGAATCTATATACAGGGCGTCACAAAAGAAAATTTACACAATCTTTTTTACCGCAAAAATAAACTAGGCATCGCCAAACGCTCATTCTACGCCCAAAGGTAGAGCTAGAGGTCACAACCAGATGCCAAAGTTTCAGCCCGATTCGATAACTTAATCAAAAGTTATTAGTGATTTTCTAAAAATTTCGATGGGAAAATGGAGCCCATTTTTGCCCGTTTTCCGTTTCTGATGCCATAGAGCCCCATGTGTTCGAAAACTCCGTGGGCCGCCATTTTCCCATTGAAATTTTCAGAAAATCACTTATAACTTTTGATTCAGTTATCGGATCGGGCTGAAACTTTGGCATCTGGTTGTGACCTCAAGCTCTACCTTTGGGCGGAGAATGAGCGTTCGGCGATGCCTAGTTTATTTTTGCGGTAAAAAAGACCGTGTAAATTTTCTTTTGTGACACCCTGTATATATAGAACAAAGCAAAGCAAGAAGTCTTCCCCAGCATCCATTTCTGGGGCCATACGGGGCCGTCTTCTGTTCTGTGCCCAAGATTACGAACTTCCGCAATAGGTTTCTGCACCCCCTGACAGCGTGTCAGCGCACCGCCTTCTGTCATTTCCTGCGAGGTGAATTATGGTTTAGCTCCCTTCTAAACTGCAATCCTCTCGAACGCATTTCCCGGACGTGGCCCGCAGAAAACGGCTGCCCGAGCGAGAATGGTGCGACGGCTCGGACGTCCTAAATGAGCGGTTTTAAGAGCAGTTAGACGGCCTCGGACAAGCAGTCTAGAGGCACCCTAGGCCGACCCCCCATTTTACGCCTCGGTTCGTATCGGCTGAGAGGACAAAATGAAAGGGAGCATGCCGCAATTTACACAAAGTCAAACAACAATTGGAGGCTGCAACAGCTACGACGGGGGAAAGGGGGAAGGGGGGGGGGGGGGGAGCGTAACCAATTCCTCTGGAAGTGATATGGCAACAAAAATATATTTTGTTGCTGTTGTTGTTGCCCTCATTTCTGGCCGTTTTGCGACCTATTCCTGGTCTATGTCTATGCTGGTCTATCGCGAGGCAGAAATTAGAATATTTCCCGATCTCCAGCCGTGAGCGGCGGCCATGAGAGCCACGCGGCGTGACGTCAAAGGGGTGCTTGTAAAAAATAGCAAGTTGTGCAACTACCTGCTCGATAAAATGTTTTTTTTTTCTATAAATCTTGTCGCTCCAACATAAATATTAATGCGTCAAAAACCTGGTATCACCGACAAAACATTTATTATACAGCTTTCATGGCGCCATCTCAAATAAACTGTCAGCTCTGTCTGCTACCGCTAGGAGCCGTCAGAAGCCGGACGGGGACAGAGCCGTATATGTAGAGAGTTTGGTCATTAAGTGGTAAGGATGGGACGAAAATAACAGCACGTCATTGGCCGAAATTGTTTCAATGACCTTGGGCACGATGATCGACAGCTCTTTCGACCAACCACTAGCCACAAATATTTCCCTAGCGGAGGATATGAGCTTAAGAAATACCTTCCGATCACAATTTCTAGGTAAGGATGTATTCAAGTATTTCATTTCAGCACGCTAGAGCTGAAACTTGCGACTCTTTGTAACTGAAAGGACGTCATAGTGACACACCAGAATGCACTCTACCTCTCTTCTGATTGCAGCCGGACAGAAAATTTTATTTACATGTGTACATATTTACACATTGGTGTAGTAGCACGTAGGCCACACCAAGAGGCTCTCTACATTTCCATTATCTAAAATAGGTTGTGGGACGCAAGAAGAGTCTATTGTCATTCACAATAATGAATCAAGAGTGCCACCTTAGGAGAAACTCCTGTTCGCCCAGCGTCCAGAGTTCATTTTCAAGGTGGTCCGCAGCTCGCAATGGGGCCATGTGATGGCCGTGTTGCACAACTGCTATATTTCGGTACTCCCATAGCACTTGCCGGACTAAAGCTACCAAAATTCTTGTAAAGCGGGAAAACGCACGCTGAAAGCTCACGACGCTAAAACCCAAAAGCTACACGCGACAACACGAGAGACAAGACCACGATCATTTGTTTCAGGAGATACATAATTGGGGCAGATGTTGTTCGCGACTGCTCCTCAACCTGCAAACCTGTCCGCAGCAACACGATGCGCCTCACATATCCGCGACACAGGAGCCTCGTGAACACTTACGTCGGGCTGTTCTTGTGTTATCTATCTCTGCATCGCGACCACCGAAGCGTGGCATTGGACTCTCCGCTGCAGGACACAAGTTAGCAAGCCCACGGGGCACAAGGATGCGGCCAGGTGGCTTAACCAGAAGAGGTAAGATGGCGCCCTACATGATCTACATCATTCAAGAGGTCCAAAACACATTTTAGTGCGAGGAGCTGCGTAAAAGTGGCCAGACACGGTAGGCTCTAACCACCGCAAGACCGCGGTAGGCGCAGCGCCGGTCTGGTAACTAGTTCTGTCTTGTCATCCGAAAGAAAAACTTGAATAACAGCAAGGTTATCTTGCGCACCGTTGCTGGGGGCGGAAGCGCAACCCTCCCTAGTGAAAATTCTCATTTGCACGAGAAATTTCTGTGTCCAATAAACACATATGGATCATACAAGATATATAAGAACACATAAGAACCGTATAAGAACCATATAAGAACTATATAAGATATTGTCACGGGTGGTGACTAAAAACAATAGATAAACAGAAAGAAATAAACGTTTAATGTGGCGAACTTGTGCCAAAAAATAAAAGAGTACAAAAGATAATAACAGAGCGTCGCAGGCGTCGAAGTCGGCGAAACCGCAGGATCGAGCGCCGAGGCGAGACTGACTCGACAAGGTCGCGAGCGGCGTCTTATCTAGAGTGAGTCACTATCTCGAAGATTCGGCGGAGAAGGTTCGAGCGTAGCGCGCTCGGGGCGAGAATGAACACGCACTTTCTAGAACAACATAAGCGGGGATAAACGATAGAAGTTATGTTTGGAACAAGAATGCACGAGAAAGTTCTAGAAGTCCGTGACCCCTGCGCGCGGCATTACTCCCCCCTTTAAAAGTGCATCGCCCCGATGCAACACAAAACAAAACAAAGCACATAAAAAGAACGGCAAACTGAAGAGTCATTTGAAACACATAAGATCCACAGTCCTATCGAGCGTAGTACGGCTTCAGGCGCACGACGTGGACGACCTCAGGTCGTGGTGGGCGGCGTGAAGATGTTCGTGTTCCGTCGGGCATCACCTCGTAGTTCAGCTCGCCGAGGCGACGAAGTACCTTGTATGGTCCAAAGTACCGTTTCAGCAGTTTCTCACCGAGGCCACGGCGGCGGATGGGCGTCCATACCCACACCCTGTCTCCGGGCTGGAAGTGGACGTCCCTGCGACGAAGGTTGTAGCGGCCCGCGTCGACGCGCTGCTGGTCTTGAATCAGGAGTCGGGCGAGCTGGCGGACTTCTTCGGCCCGTTGAGCAACCACCTGGGCGTCGTCGCTCTCAGTGTCAGTTGGCTCATGGGGTAGCATCGCGTCTAGCATGGTCGTTACTTTCCGACCATGTACCAGCTGGAAGGGTGTGAATCCAGTGGTCTCTTGAACCGCCGTATTGTAGGCGAACGTGACGTAGGGCAGCACCTCGTCCCACGTCTTGTGCTCTACGTCGACGTACATAGAGATCATATCGGCGATTGTCTTGTTGAGCCGCTCCGTCAGCCCGTTGGTCTGCGGGTGGTACGCAGTTGTACAACGGTGGCTGGTGTGACTGAGTTGGAGGATTTCTTGGGTCAGCTGTGCCATGAACGATGATCCGCGATCTGTAATCAGAACTTCTGGCGCGCCGTGCCGGAGGACGATGGACTCAATGAAAAACTTAGCACCTTCCACAGCAGTCCCCGAAGGAAGAGCTTTCGTTTCGGCGTACCGCGTGAGATAATCTGTGGCGACGATGATCCAGCGGTTCCCCGACGTCGAAGGCGGAAAAGGGCCAAGTAGATCCATTCCGATCTGCTGGAAGGGTGCAGTTGGAGGAGAAATGGGCTGCAGGAGTCCGGCCGGCCTCGTCGGAGGTTTCTTGCGTCGCTGGCACTCGTGGCATGATCGTGTGTATAGGTGGACGGTCTTGGGGAGCTTGGGCCAGTAATACTTTTCACGAATACGGGCCAGTGTCCGGCTGTAACCAAGGTGTCCGGACGTCGGGTCGTCGTGGCAGGCTTGGAAGATCTCCTCTCGAAGGTCACTCGGGATTACCAGCAGCCACGGCGAGTTACTGTCCCCAAAGTTCTCTTTGCAGAGTACACCTTGTCGAATGGCGAAGGTCGGCAGGGTTCGTGAGAAAACACGGGGCACGGTACTCCCGCGCCCTTCCAGGTGCTGAATTAATTCGCGCAGCTCAGGATCGTTTCGTTGACGTCGTGCCAGGTCGTCGTTGGTCACTGCTCCTAGGAAGCACTCGTCGTCATTGTCGTCGCTGCTGCCGGAAGGTGTTTCGACAGGGGCCCTGGACAAGCAGTCGGCGTCGCTGTGCTTGCGGCCCGACTTGTAGACTACAGTCATGTTGAACTCCTGTAGTCGGAGACTCCATCGAGCGAGGCGTCCTGAAGGGTCCTTGATGTTCGCAAGCCAGCAGAGCAAGTGGTGGTCTGTGATTACGCGGAACGGGCTCCCGTACAAGTATGGGCGGAACTTCGTGATCGCCCAGACGACCGCAAGACACTCCTTTTCAGTCGTGGAGTAATTTCTCTCCGATTTGGACAGCGTCCGACTTGCGTAGGCGATGACTCGCTCGGTTCCTTCTTGCACTTGAACCAGTACCGCTCCAAGTCCTGCATTACTAGCGTCCGTGTGAATCTCGGTTTCCGCATCCTGATCAAAGTGTCCTAGGACAGGAGGAGTCTGGAGTCTTCGCTTCAGCTCGTCGAATGCCTGCTGCTGCTCCTCGGCCCATTCGAACTTCTGGGTCGTCGCAAGTGCTCGTCGAAGTCGCTGGAAAACACGACGACGTCGTCGAGGTAGACGAGACAGCTTTGCCACTTCAGCCCTGCCAGCACTGTGTCCATGACACGCTGGAAAGTTGCTGGCGCCGTGCACAGTCCGAAGGGCATCACTTTGAACTCGTACAGTCCATCCGGCGTGACGAAAGCTGTCTTTTCTCGGTCCCGTTCGTCGACTTCGATCTGCCAGTAACCGCTCTTCAGGTCCATCGATGAGAAATATCGAGAGTGGCGCAGCCGGTCAAGGGTGTCGTCGATGCGGGGGAGTGGGTAGACATCCTTCTTCGTCACCGCGTTCAGCTGCCGGTAGTCCACGCAGAACCTTAGCGTTCCGTCCTTCTTCTTAACCAGCACGACTGGCGAGGCCCACGGACTATTTGAAGGTTGGATTACGTCGTCTCTCAGCATCTCTTGAACTTGCTCCTGAATTACCTCCCTTTCTTTAACGGAGACTCGGTACGGCGATCGATGCACAGGGCGTGCGTCATCCTCGGTAACGATGCGGTGCTTCGCAACGGCGGTTTGGCGTACCTTCGACGACGTCGCAAAACAGTCGCGGTATTCGGCGACGAGGTTAAGCAGCTGCCGTCGTTTCAGGCCCGGAAGCTTTGAGTCAATGTCCAGCTGCGCTGGCAACGCACTGTCTGGCTGAGGCGGCGAGGATTCGTCAGTAATCGCGGTGATTTCGGCGGGGTTTCGGAGTCCCTCGACGTGGCCCACGGCTGCACCTTTCGTGAGGTGTTGCGTTTCGTTTCGGAAGTTCGTCACGAGGGCCACAGTCCGCCCATCCTGAAGTTCAGCTACACCCCTTGCGACGCCTATTCCTCTTCCCAAGAGCAATTGGAGGCTTCCCTCGAGAAGAATTTCGCCGCAGGAAGCTGTATCGGCCACGACGGGTACGACAACACTTGATCGCGGAGGCAGGTTCACGTGGTCGGCGGCGACTCGGACGGCGGGTGACGCTCTTTGGGGTTTCTCTGAAGGCGGAACAGGCTTCCTCAGCGTCAATCTGTTCTCACCCAGGTCGATGACAGCGCCGTATTCGCACAGAAAGTCCATGCCGAGAATGACATCTCTGGAACAGTCTTGTAGAACGACGAATTTCACAGGGCACGTTTCGCCGTGAATTTCGACGCGAGCAGTGCAACTTCCGACAGGCGTGATAAGGTGTCCTCCGGCGGTTCGAATTTGTGATCCTCCCCAGGGCGTCGTAACTTTTCGCAGGCGGCGAGAGAGCTTCCCACTCATGACTGAGTAGTCTGCTCCGGTGTCCACGAGTGCCGATGCGTCGTAGCCGTCGATAACAACATTTAGGTTGTTGGACACCGATGCAGTGGCTTCGTTGCGATGCGTGGCGTCGGGGGAGTGGGAGCGCTCCGGCGTTTTTGGAGGCTCTTTACTCTGGTCGTCTTCGGCAACGCCACCTCCAGGCGTTGCCGCACTTAGTTTTCCCGACGAGATAGGGGGGATAGGCTGTCCCGACGAGAGCGGCGGAAGGGCGAGAGCGCACGTCGTGGCGAAGGCGAACGGGAACCTCGGGGTCGAGTCGGCACCGGGGACAGGGGTCGTCGGAGGTATTCTTCAATGTCACGAGGGCGTTCACCGTACCTTGGGCGAGGGTCGTTTGGCGCAAACCCTCGTAGGCCCATTTGACGATAGGGGCACCTTCGATAGACGTGGTCGGCCTCACCGCAGTGGTAGCACAGCGGTCGCCTGTCGGCCGTCCGCCACACGTCGGTCTTCCTCGTCGAGGGTTGCTCCGGACGGATGTACTGGGCCTGTCCTTCCTGACGTCGAGGATACTGTGGCATCGGAGGGTCTCGTCGGGGTGGTGCCGTTGTCTGGCGGTTAGCTTGCGGCGGTCGTCGGGCCATGGCGGCGTAGCTCAGCGTTGGTTCCTCTGGCGTCGTCGTGTTGGTGGAAATTTCAGGCTGGACGGCTCGGTGAAGCTCCTCTCGGACAACCTCGGCGAGTCTTAGAGAAGACGGGCTATCTGCAGCGGGGAGCATCTTGCGGAGCTCTTCCCGGACGACTTCACGGATGATGTCGCGTATGCCGGGGAGGCTTGGGCTGATGTCGTGGCCCAATGCAGAAGAAGCAGCGATGCTCGAGTGCCGATGGTAATGGCTGGCTCTTGCGAGGAGGGCACGTTCCATGCTCATAGCTTCCCTGACAAAATCTTCGACGGTGGCTGGAGGGTTGCGGACAGGATTACCGAAAATGTCATCCTTTACGCCTCGCATCAGGATCTGCAGCTTCTTTTCGTCGGTGGCCTGAGGGTCGGCGCGAGCGACCAGGCGCAGAACATCCTCAACAAAACTGGTGATCGTCTCGTTTGCGCCCTGGGTCCTCATTCGAAGAAGGTCCTCGGCCCTCTCCCGTCGATACTGGTTCGTGAAAGTCCGTCTCAGCGCATCCTTGCAGGCGGTCCACGAGGTCAGGGAAGTTTCGCGATTTTCGAACCAGTGCCGGGCCGTTCCTTCGAGCGCGAAGTAAAGATTCTGCAGGCGCTGTTCGTCCGTCCATTGCTTGTGCTGGGCCACTCGCTCGTATTGTTGTAGCCAGTCCTCGACGTCTTCGTGGGCGTCCCCGTGGAAAGGCGTCGGGGTCCGGGGTGCGACGGGCAGGTAGATGAAGGCAGGAGCGGCCGGGGCCTGCGACTGGTTGGCCATCGTCTTCTTCTTTGGCCTGGGCTTGTCCGGCAGCAGACCAAATTCAGGGGACTGACCTCTGGTACGGCGGCTTCTTCGGGCTTCGGCGTCTTCGGCGAAGGGTAGCCTTCCGGGGCTGAGCACGTCGCTTGGCCGGGATGTCTTTGGAGGGGTACGATTGACGGGCATAGAATGGAATACCCCGCACCTCCACCAGTATGTCACGGGTGGTGACTAAAAACAATAGATAAACAGAAAGAAATAAACGTTTAATGTGGCGAACTTGTGCCAAAAAATAAAAGAGTACAAAAGATAATAACAGAGCGTCGCAGGCGTCGAAGTCGGCGAAACCGCAGGATCGAGCGCTGAGGCGAGACTGACTCGACAAGGTCGCGAGCGGCGTCTTATCTAGAGTGAGTCACTATCTCGAAGATTCGGCGGAGAAGGTTCGAGCGTAGCGCGCTCGGGGCGAGAATGAACACGCACTTTCTAGAACAACATAAGCGGGGATAAACGATAGAAGTTATGTTTGGAACAAGAATGCACGAGAAAGTTCTAGAAGTCCGTGACCCCTGCGCGCGGCAATATATAAGAACATACAAGGACCATATAAGAAACTAGTGGGAAGTTTCTTATAAGTTTCTTATGGGGTTCTTATATATCTTATATAATTCTTCAAATCGCTTATATGGGGTGCACTCAAATGAAAACACAATCGTGTTAAATCGTGTAAGAGTATTTAGAATATTTATCGATAACGCCGCTGAACTTTCATCGCTCGAAGAACTTCCTTTTTGTGAGCGCCTTCTCTGCTTGAGTTTGTTGGAAACACAACCACTTCGATCCGAGGCAATCGATGATAGCGTTGGTGACATCACCAAGTACGCGACTCACAGAGCACTGGAGAACACCAAGTTTTCGTCGCTCCCGACGGTTCCCTGGAAGCCGCCAGCGGCGTAAAAGCGTAGAGCTGCGAGGACTTGTTGTTCGACCGTCAGCACACGGTGCCCTTCATGACAACGCTGGAACTTGAAGCTGGTCACACAGCCGGCGAGCCACCCCTTTGGTCAGCCGGTATTCGCCTACAAACCTCGCATCACTCGTCTCGAAAGCATCCCGGTGATCTTTAAAAATTCGATCCGCTGGCGTGCCTAACAGTAGAGATGCATATGTTAGGGTCGCCATCTTTTACGATGCAGATTGATCTTTGGCTTCGTCTCGACCACTCAGTTAACCGCATCGTCAAAGTGCATCGTGACGACATTTTGACGTCACCACTAACTGCATCATTTTACGAGCATAGCTCGAACTGCATAGGGAAAAACTACATTTCAACGTCATGGCACGTGAGCCGAGAGAATAGCCAATCAGTGCCCGATGCAGTTTTCTACATCATTTAGTTTGCGTTCCAGCATAGATAGACAGAATGTTTTATTCCTAAAACAGAGATCAAAATCTGACGCGAGTTTCAACTTGATTTTCCGCTTCCTGGAAAATTTCTTTTCATGCAAGGGGCGCTACACCACCTTGAAAGAAAGGTATACCCAGCACAGGTAACGCCGAAACAGAAGGGACGGCGTTTAGCGAGGCCACCGGAAACCAGCCGAACCGCAGAGCGCGACTCTTCCAACGGTTCAGCTGGGCCCCAGAAAGAGCGGAATAGCCCGCAAAAATACTCTCGACGGCTGAAGAACTGTCCGGATTGCGCAGAAATCACGATACGTCATCTGCGTACATGGAGACCGACACTGGGGTGAGTCACGGCAAAAGAAATGCGCGTACTCGTTCGCACTTGTAAATTCTGCGGAACAATGGATATTGTTCCGCTTAAAACAAACAATATGGGCGATAAGGAGCAACATTGTTGTAGTCCCCGTGTGTCGGGAAAAGGTGCAGTGAGGCAACCGTTAACTAAAAATTGGCAAACCTCTATACAGTTGTCCAAGAAGTTCCACAAAGGAGGGAGATAATCCGCCTAAAACTCAATGAATGTATGTCTGCTTAATCTGATCAAAGGCCTGATCAAGTGACACAAAAACACCATCTATCTGCCGTGACGTAGCAGACTCGAAAAGGTCTCGCGTCAGCCACAGGGAAGAAAAAATTGTTCGCCTTTTTTTGTGAGCTAAGAAAACATACATATGTCAAGGTGTGCCGCGTATGAGAAGAATTTCGTGTCGACTAAGCACCAGGTGCGGACCATGCACTGGGTGCGGACTATGCAGCGGGTGCGGACTATCTAAGCAAAAAAATTCATTTTTGACCCCAAATTTGCCTTTGCGGACTATACACCGGGCGCGGACTATAGTCCGGAAAATACGGCGAACACAAAAAAACTACCCGAGACTGCGGTGACAACAGAAAAAGACGGGAGAAGAAAAGAACTGCAAAAAAAACAAAACACACACACACACACACACACACACACACGACAGCAGCGGCAGCAGTGTGGCTTAACGTGGTCGACCCATCTCGCTCGTGTGCGCTCCCTGCGGCGATGACTGGATTTTTTCTGTTCCCTTCAATTCTGAAATGTCTCAGCGTTCCTTTTCAGACAGTCAGCGGCTCACAGACAACGTAAATTTACCAGAATCGGAGACCGTATGAGGAAAGAAAATGTCGCACCGGAGCTGGCGCATTCGAAAAGTGTGGGGAGCTGCGGGACTGTACGTAGTCCCGCGGTTACGGGGATAATCCTAAATATAAATTAGGTACTTTCAACCTCGGTAACGCGTTGTATATTATGTTTATATATATATCTACTTGGGTTACACCGATATTTTTTATGTCCACGGAGAGTCCAAAACACGTTATTTATGTTTATTATAAAATGACTCGGCTGTACAGATTATCCTTTGTGGTACGTTTACGTTAATATCAAGCAAAAACCAAAAACTACCATTTTTGAAATAGATTTTCTCAAAAAACCCATTTTTTATTTTTTTTATTTTTTGTTCAAATGTAGATATGATAGTTGTCTACAGGAAAATTAAGCCTAGAAAGTGTATATTTTGTTTGTATGTTCTACATTTAAGCATCAATATCGTACAAAAACGTGTTTTTACGGCTCGAAATGGACTTGCGAATTGCGCGTCTTCACGAGCTTGGAAATAGTTTTTTTCTTTTTTTCAACGTTCCCACATAAAAATGAAATACAGTATTTCCACCCTGATATATTTATTGATTATTTAAATTTTATTATAGGCGGCAAGCTACATCGGAGGTGTTCCAAAAAGAGAAAGCAACACTTCTTAACAGACCAGCAGGTGTCGTAAATTTTTAACGTGTCGGAGTGGGCAGACGTCTTATTGATTCGGGGCCCTCATTGGCCTGCATGAAAGTCCAGCCATTTCTAAGCCAGCAGATGACAACGACCTTTCGCGCTCGTTGTGTTAGATGGGACGGCCCGTGACAGTAAAGCGAGCAGCGCACCCTGTGTCACGAGGAGTGAAATGGTACGATTGTGTCGTTGACGAGGCGAACAGTGACAGCCACCCAGGAGGAGTCTGTCAGAGTATTGCACAAGGGAAAGCAAAGGAATCGTTGCCTGAAAGGATGAGGACACCACGGCCTTATAATGTCGACGGTCAACAACTGTTCTGCCAGCCAAAGCAACGCCGCGTGCGCGCTAAAACCGGCGGCGCGGGACAGAAATCCCGCAGACGCACACACGAAGATGGCCGGTTTCGTTAGGGATGTGGGGAAATTTGAAACCAGCCATCTGTGCATGCGTGAAACGATACCGCCTGTTTGCCCTAGCTTCGAGCGCCCTATCCTTACCTTGAAACGGCCGTGCTCTCTCTCTCTCTCTCCGGGGAGATCCGATAGCACCGAAGAGTTATCTATTAAACTTGAGGAAGAAAACGAGAAGGGAGTGTTTAAGTTTAATTATCCCCACCAACCCGCTCGTTTTGTCCTTATAAAGGGTTATCTTTTTTGGAAACAGCAAAGCCCGGAGACTGGCATTAAAACGAGCGTGTTGGTAAATATACTTGTGTTTGTATTCTGCCCGGAGACCAGTTGGGTCGAAGTCAGCCTCCTTGTCAACTATAACCGTTTGTGAAGAGTGGGCTTCTCCCGAGATGAAACGTTAGCGCCGGCTGACGTGTCCTTTTGAAAAAGGGAAGGGGAAAGAGAAAGTTTGAGTAACTGCAGAAACTACCTCGAAAGCTCCTCTCCCGATATGAAGCTTGAAGCATAGTCTCGGTTACCTTCTCGCGCATCGCCTGCTCGAATCTATTCTTCACTTTCTTTCGTACAGCCACTGTTCCGCACAGCCGTCGTGGATGTGCGTAATAGAGGGAGGAACAGATTCGAGCATCATCTGGACGCCGTCATCCTGCCAGACTTCAATGGCGTGGGACCGACTCGTGTGTGTTTCTTCGCCCCGCTGAACTTTGTTTCTCGGGTGTGGTTTTTTCTGAACTTTTTTTTTTTTCAATGTTTTCATACTAACTGTTTGTTAGCACTGTTCAGTTGTTGGGTTTACTTCGTGATGGCGTAGCGGCGTGGCGGTGATGTAGAGAGCGTGTTCGCACGCATTTGGTTGCGTCCCGTTTAGGGAATGCCCGGAGGAGTTGGTTTTTGTTCTTGCCATGTGCGGCTGAGTTTTTCCGTCTTTATTAAATTTTTTTTGTTTTGTTTTACCTTTACATGCCGTCGACTTCTTTGTCTGACTCTCCACGAGGCGTGGACCAATCGCCTTGCCACCGCTCGAACCTAAATACTTTTTTTTTTTTTAACGCAATTTTTGTTTAGATCGGCGTTGGGCAATTTAATTCCTATTTATTTATTTTTATTTCCTACCCCTCTTTATGACACACTTTCTGTGTGTTTCGGACCGTTTCTGTGTCACCACTTTTGTGTATTACGGAAGTGAAAGGACATTCCCTGGTGACCTGTGCGATGTGCGGTGAACAATCCCCAGTGTTTGGTTTCGTAAAAAATTGTATATAATATATCGACGATGTGGTCACTTTCTTTGTCTTAGTAATATGACAGCTAATAGCTAGTCGTGCTAGTTTACTTTGAAAGGTTTATAAATCGAAACAATACAACGTCTGTGCCTTTTGATTATTGAAAGTCTACTAGGCCTGCTGATTTGGTTAAATATGTATCTCATGGTTCCCGCTCTTATCAAAACATACATAAATATTCAATACCACAAAATCCGTTTATAATTGATTACAAAATGCAGAAGAAAATTCAAGAAAACGTTTTCACAATTCATAGAGACGCATGGGTCGCTGTGTCTGACTTAGGTCTTGCAAAACAAAGGCGTCTTTTTCCAATACTGAGGCCTAAATATAAAACATGCAAACAAAATATACACTTTCTAGGCTTGATTTTCGTGTAGACAAGTATCATATCTACATTTGAACAAAAAATAAAAAAAATAAAAAATGGGTTTTTTGAGAAAATCAATTTCAAAAATGGTACTTTTCGGTTTTTGCATAATATTAACGTAAACGTACCGCAAAGGATATTATATACAGCCAAGGCATTTTATAATAAATATAAAGAGAGTGTTTTGGACTCTCCGTGGACATAAAAAATATCGGTGTAACCCAAGTAGATCGCCAGTAATTAATTGTCAAAGTTCGTCAACAATTGACCGAGGAGGCGTTTTTGACATTTTTACAGAAAAAAAGCAAAAGGCCTAAAATTATTTCATGGTATTGGAGCCTTTTAAATATGTCCACAGAGTGCTTCAAAAAAGAAAATATACTGTGGACTGAAAATCCATGGCGGGAGATCAAGCGAAACATCCGACCCACGACGGGTGTGAAAAACACTGCTTTTCGCCGGGGCCTCTTTAAAAATTCATAAGTCGAGAACAAAAAATCCGACGAACTTGCGGTTTGTGTCGACTGCGGTTTTAGAAACGGCGCCATAACATATATTTTTTTCATCGAAATTAAAAATTCGACCCTTTTTGCCTGCACGATTTGAGATGAAACCACCCATATATATATATATATATATATATATATATATATATATATATATATATATATATAATTGTACAAGACTGCGCTTTTAAAACGTATATTAATGTCGGATAAACGCGCACGAACACCACCGCGCCGCTTGACAAGAAACATTTTTCACGTCCGATACCAGATATTTTCTCACGTAATTGCGCCATGGCCTTCCTTCTCCGACATTGTGACGTAACCACTCGGAGCGCTCCGGCCTTCTCTTTTAGGAGGTGTTGGGTGGACTGGCTTTCTGAAGCATCATCGTTGCTGGATGTGGCGTCCCTAGAAAGCTCGCGATGGTTCGGCGGACTGGTAGCTCGGGCCACCGCTGACTAACTTCGGGGCAGCGTGCAATCAGTCGTGGTGTGGCTGTAACCGCACCGCCTGCACGAGAGCTGCAGCCCTCGGTGCCATGGCCGAAGATGCCACAAGGGTTGTATCGGGGCGTACAGAATGCCGCCCCGAAGTGATCCTCTTGGCCGCAGCGGGAACACACCCGCTTCACCCCCCTGTACTCGCACATCACGCGGTGGCCCTCGGAGTAGACGAATCTGGGTACTGCCTTCGCTACCTCCATGCGGAGAACCCTCGTACCGGTGAACAGGTGGGGACGGTCCTTGTAGGTCGAGTGGGAAATGATGAGGATCTTCTCGCCGCTTGGAGGGCGTCGTCCGGGACATACGGTGGAAGTCGGAATACCGACACATATATGATAAGCGGGCCCACCTGTTCCAGCGGGACCACGACGTTCTTTAGCAGCCGGCTGCCCCGCGCTACGAGCTTATCAGCTGCCTCAGTAGAACTTGCGGCGGCCAGAACGTTGCTACCTCCATGGCGCTGGAGATGAGACAGACCTTTTTCGCCGACGATGGCGTACAGCGCGGTGATGATCTGGTCGACAGGTACCTTGGAAGGGGGCCGAGAACGTGAAGGACTGGGCCTCCAACGGAGTGGGCGCCATCTTGACGGACGGCGAGAGTGGGGGCCCCGGTGACACGCGCGGCCTTTGAAAACGCGAGTCACAGAGAGGGAACGCTCGCTATGCAGACGGGAACCCTTAAGAAAGCCGCAGCAACGACCGAATGAACGGTTAAAACCGTGGTCGCAAATCCGTTGGAATTTCGACCCTTACCCAGAACGCGCACCCCATGTTCAAAGGGAGCCTCATGTTTAAAAAAAGGCTGTCCTTGTCAATGTCACCTTTCCTGCTTGAAACTCCTGATTTCCATCAATCTCTTACAATTATCCATTCATGTACTTTCAGCCTCATCTCGAAACAAAAAATTCCTGCGCCGCCGTGCGCGGCTCCTTCAAGGTATCTTGGCTTCATTTTACTTCGCGAGATCATCACAAGGGGATAGGATGCGGTGGCGGCGCGACGCTTCGGCCGCTCCACCCCGGTTCCCGCGGGCTCCTCCCATTGGCCGAACAATGGAGCGGCCGGACCCGGATGAGCACTTTGGCACTTTCCTCTTTTCGCCATGTTGATCGCGTGGCTCAACGTAAGCACGTGGTCACGTGGTCGCGAGATGGTGAGTTCTGGCTGCTCATTGATGGCTCTAGAGAGAAAACTTTACCGAAACCTCGCGCGTGCCCCTTTCACGTCCCAGCCCACGTGACTCAGAGGGTGGTGAAGGAGTTGAGAGGTGTCGAAAACCTCAATCTTTGTTATTTTTTAAAGATAAAAACTAAGACATGCAGTCAAAAACGGTTTTGGTTCTTTACTTCAGAAGGGTCAAGACAACAACTCCCAGAATTATTTACGCAAAGCGCTGAAATTAGAGAGTTTTAGTGGATCGTTCAGTCACTCCCGCTGTGCTATCCGCTAGCCGCTACGACCTCCGCTATATGTAGCGTAGCGGAACTACCATTTTAAGTTTTAGTAGAACGTTCGCAACCCGCTACGGATTACAACGTTACGAAAGCTAACGCAACGCCACTAGCGGCTCTTTCGGACACTAGGGCTCGCGTAAAACAGATTTGTAAAGCAATCCTTCGCAACTGTTTTTATTAACGTCGTTATCTTAATAAAATATTGTTTTTTTTATTGAATAACGTGCTAATCGTTGCTTCTTTTGTGAGTAGGTGACTATTATGTTTGTAATTGAATACAACTGTCGGCCAAGCTGTCCAAGCCAATCCGATATGAGTCAAATGCCAAAGCCACCGAAAAAAATCTTCAAAAATAAAGGACAACCACTGTAGCTCATCTGTTGCGTTGTTGTTCACCGAAAATGAAGCGCCACAGAAATCCCTCATATCCGCCTGCTCGCTCCGCTTCCTTAGTCGGTTTTGTCTTCACGACAAAGCGGCCGAGCAGGGGGCTGCACCTTTCGCTCACAGCACCGAAATCTGCGAAGCTGCTGCTTTTTTTTTTTTTTTCTCCTTTCCGTGGCCGCGTTTAGTATATCCGCCATGAATCGCTACCTGTTGCAGTCGTGGAACGGCTTTGTCGCGGGTACTTCTCGCAGCAGCAAGGTATAATCCACCCCTTAGAACCACGATCGAGAAACGCACAGACCGAGTAGACGCGGCGTGGCGGCCATCTTGAACAGCGTCCCTCGCTGGGTCTCCCTTATCTCGCCAAGACTCGTTCTCGCGAGAGCTACGCTAGCACGCCGCGCTACGCCCCTCGCTATTTTCGCCCGCTAGCGCGCCTCCGCTAGCCTCCGCAGCTCCGCAATGTTTCCGCTAGCAGCGCGCATGCGCAGTAGCGTCGTCGCTCTAGCGTATAGCGTAGCGGGAGAGCCAAAACGATCTACTAAAACTCTCTATTGTTGTGCAGCTCCTTTAATGGTCCTAAAAAAAGGGCACTCTTTTTTTTTTTATCTCGGGTTATTGACAGAAGGGAGTTCCCGGTTTATCTCGTTCAGGTTCGTTCAGTACAGCTGCATGGTCAATAATGTACCATCGGGTTCAAATGAATCGCGAAAGGTGACGGCACTCGGAGCTCACTACCGGCTCAGTTTCCAAGCTTGGTTTGTGCTTGGCGAGGCTCCAACACATCGGAGTAGGGCACTGCGAGGTGGTGCGTCCTACTCCGATTTGTTAGAACCTCGCCAAGCACAGCTTGGAAGCTGCGCCGGTAGTGGGCTCGAAGTTCCGCGACTGTTCACATTTCCTTTGAACCCAGTCGTACAGAGCGCGACACTGTTAGCGCGAACAAGCGATCGCCGGTTTTTCCAGTTTTTTTTTTTTTTTTTGAAACCAAGAGATATTATCCAAGTTAATATTGCTACGGAAAGAGCTCATTTAGTTCTATAACGTGAGCGATAAAATTTCGTGCTCGCTATTACCGTCTGGAAGTAAAATGCGCCGATGTCGTGTTCGCGCTAACAGTGTCGCGATGTGTACTTCTGGGCCACGACAAAAGTACTGTTACGGTTTCCAGTTCGAACCATGCTATTGTCGCTTCTTGGGCAGAAAAGAGGATTGTGTTTTTATAACACTGAAACGTGATTTGAAAAACACGAAAGGGTAAAACATGTAGGTACGAAGACCGACAGCACAGTTCTTTCATACTATATAAAATGTTTAATATTTATGTAAATATTTATATATAAATTTATATAATTATATGATATATAATTACATATTATATATTAAATACATATATTATAATTACATAATATATATTTATATATAAAGATATAATGCCTTTCGTACTAATCACGATGCTTATACCCTGAAACTGGGAAGAATTAGAGGGGATAGAAGAAAGGTGACAGACAAGTGCCTTTCCCAGGCTCAGGGTTTAAACATAAAGATTAATACGCACCAGCTCGCCTGCACTTTCACCATCATTTCATGCTGCATGTCAATGTCTGTCCTCATTTTCGTATAAACATATATGAATCTGAGGACTTCATAGGAGGCGGAGGGCAGCGGAAGCTTTTATTATCTACGTCCAGGAGTTTGGCGATTTCGAAGTAATAACGTTTATTCAAGCAACGCTTGCTTGCAAGATTTGTCGAGGGAGCGCAAGGGGGCCAATGACGCAGCAAAAGTATATTTCGATACCGGTACATTTTTTAAAAAATAAATTTAGGTACGTTTTTGTTTATGCGTAATTAATTTTTATTGACGATTTTGAAGAAAAAAAATATGAGTAGATGAAATTAAAACTCCGAATGTCGGAGAATTGAGAATCTAACAAAAATATAACTCCAATTTAATCCCGAATTTTCCAGTGAAATATAAACTCCAAACAATGCTCTCCAAATTTAATTAAAAAAAAAAAAACCGAGCAACTCTAAATATAGTTTTCATAGAGGACAAGCGTAATGCTATCGGATTTTGGCGCAGTTGGCAGCGAAGCGCCGCATAGACCCATAGAATTCTTCTGACATATATTTATTTGCTTAAAACTAAAAATTCGACCCCAAAACGCTGCCTGAATTGACATATCGCAAAGAACTAAGGCTGAAGGCCTTATACGCATATGACACAAGAAGGGATCTTGCTCTCTAAGAAATATGAAACGTCTACTTAAGACTAGGCTATAAAAGTATATTTATATCTAAAAAAAAGAAAGAAAGAAAAAGAAGTTAATAGCGACACTGAGCAGGGTCAAACTCTGCACCAAGTGTCACAAAGGAAACTGTACATATATATTATTTTTCTTTTTTCTATGTCTGAGCACGTGCTTAGCCTCCTCATTGGCTGTGTTCCCTCCGTACGTTGCAGCGTTTAGCTCTCTCAGAGTGCTTTGCGTGAAACTAGACACTCCATATGTCTCAGAGCGTATATACTCTTTAGGAATAGCCATTGTGGTCGGCTTTGTTTTCGTCTGGTAACCCAATTCCGACGTATACTTGCGGTTGGAATGACCGCGAAATGACGCATATGCATCTCGCAGAACAATAGAAATGATCTTCCGCGTGCAAGTTTCACATGACCCTCGCGTCATTTGTATCGCATTTCGTGGCAGCCATTGTATTCCGAAAAAAGAAAAGCATTGTATTTTGTGTATTCTCTTGGGTGTATGCAATTTACATCCACACGCTTGGATAGTTTTTTTTTTTTTTTTTTAATCCCTTAGTTAGTATGTCGCTTCCAACACCGCCTAGAAGACAAAAACGTGGGGCTGACATTTTTGCGTCACCGCTCGGCTTCGAGTCAAGTTTGAGCCGAACGTTGACGCAATCGTCGTTGGACGGATGGATGGATGGTAATGGCTATACCCTTTGCAACGGGCGGCAGCTTGCGCCACCTAGCCTAACATTTCGTCGTGCCAAATCTGTGACCAGGGCTGACCTCCGCTGATGACGCCCTCTCATTCAGCACTATGGCTTTGTTATCAGGTGCTGTCGCGTCACACCAACACAATATAACACAATATGGCCTTGGTTGTTAAACGACTATCAAAAGTTGCTCACAGATGGCGCCGCTAAATAGATAATGCTAGAGTTGCTGTATATAGCGAGGAACTCTAGATAATGCAATCGCTCGGGGACGGCAATTTTCAGGATTTCACCGAACTGCAAACTTGGTCCTCCCATTTCGCCATGGAAATATATGAAATGAAGATCTTTTTGCAGATAACTTCAGAAAGAAATGAACTTCTGCAACGCGTTATAAAAAAAATATATATGTTGGTGTCTCTGTTGTCTTCAGAAGTGCTCATGAATGGCAAGTTGAAAAAGGGAGCATTTTAAAGGAATTCAAGCCCCCGTATGAAATATCTAGTCCCGAAACCGGGAAATGTGCCAAAAATTATGATGCAATTATTTGCAAAGGTGCAAGCAAGCTGGAAAAGAATGACGAAAATAATCCCTGGAAAAAGGGAACAAAGGAGACAAAGGACAAACACAAATCTCCAAACACAGCTTGGTGACTGATGCGCGGTCTTGTCCAGCTCGCTTGCACCTTTGCCAATAATTGCACTATACAATCATAACCTTAAAATGCAAGCCTTTCACCCATGTTGGTGTTAGACTGGTGGCAGCTGATAAAACCTGTTTGCTCTGTTCACGTCTAACTCCTGGTTAGCTCAGCTAGGTAGAGTGCTCCTCTAGAAATGGAGAGGTCCAGGGTTCGATACCCGGACCAGGCGGATTTCTTCAAGCGGTCCCGGCTGGACCCGGGGGAAAAATAATTTCTTCTGTAGTGACATGTGCGACGCCGGCGTACTGCAGGCCGTCGAAGAGGAATTTTCTTTCTTTCGTTAACGTCGCGCAGTCCCCGAGGAGATGGTCAAAGTCCTCAGGAACATTGCAGGTTGGGCGGTGGGGGTCGACCGCAGAGTTTATGTGGTGGAGGGCTTTTGCCGTGAAGGCACATCCAGTGCGTAGCCTGTGCAGCAAGGAGGCGCTGGCTCGTTGTATATTTTTATTTATTTATTTATTTATCTACAGATACTACTGCCTTCTCAAGGAAGGCGTTGTAGGACGGACTTCTGAACAATGACTGAAACGTACAATATGAAACAAGGCCAGTGCAACGAACATAGTAAAGAGCAGAAAACCGTTAAGCCAACAACTTAAATATTGCACAACAATGAAATGAAACAGTGAGCATCATTACACTTTACCGTGTACATTTTACCGCTTACGCTAGAAAGCGAACAAGACATTGAACGATGTTATATACACAAACGACCAACACAACTTCAGTTCGAGATATATAGCTGCCAAACTATTTCAGGGGCAGTGCATTGAAAGATTGGCTAACAGACAGCAGTCACAACAAAATCAAAACAATAAGTAACAAGTAGCCTCGAGGTTATTTAAAGAATGAAAAGAGCGAGGCTTTAAATGATTGGGTGGAAGTCGTGCTTACGATGTCAAAAGGCAGCTCATTCTATTCAGTAATGGTTTTAGGAAAAAGAGAAAACTTGAAGCAGTCGGTATTGCATTGATAGTCTGTAAGTGACAAGGCATGGTAGCTACGTGTGCTTCTCGCGGATTTTAGAGTGACATAGCGTGACCTGTCTATTCTAAAGCCATCGTTTATCAGTGTGTATAGGAAAGTGAGTCTGTTAATTTTCCTATGCGTTTGGAGGGGCTGGATACCGGCTTTGTTGTATAGGGCACTCACAAAATCTAATCTTGTGTATTTGTTGTAAATGAATCTTAGTGCCCTCTTTTGTACTCTTTCGAGTTTATTTATGTTCGATAAAGTGTGCGGATCCCAAATAATGTCAGCATATTCTAAAAGTGGCCTGATGAGAGATTTGTAGGCTATTAATTTTGTTGCAGATGTAGAGTGTCTTAAGTTACGTTTCAGATACCACAGTTTGAACATCGCCTTCTGACACAGCGAGTCAATGTGGGCATTCCATCTGAGATCAGACGATATAGTGACTCCAAGATATTTGAATGAAGAAACTTGTTGCAGAGCAGAGTTATTTAAACTGTATGAAAAAAACAACGAAGACTTTTTACGCGTTATTGTCATTGAAACAGATTTTTAAAGGTTTAACTGCATTTGCCATGTCCGGCACCAGTCACCGATTTTTTTCAGGCTCGAATTGAGATTAGCTTGATCTGCGTCATTTTTAATTTCAGAAAATATAACCAGATCGTCGGCAAATAGGCGAAAATTTATGTTTATGTTATCTTTTACTACGTCGTTTATATAAACAAAGAAAAGGAGAGGGCCTAACACGGATCCCTGGGGAACGCCTGAATGCACCGGCAGTAATGATGATCGTTCCTTCTTTACCTCAACAAGCTGTTTCCTATTGCATAGGTAGTCTTTAATCCACCGAAGCACTTTGCCATTTGGTAATAATTTAGATAATTTTACAAGAAGTTTGGGGTGTGACACGCGGTCGAAGGCCTTCGAAAAATCTAAAAATATTACATCCGTTTGCCCCCTTTTGTTAATAATTTCCGAAAAAAATAATGAACCGTTTCCGTAAGTTGCGTAGTCGTAGAAAGCTTACTCCTGAATCCATGTTGTTCGGAACAAATAACGTTGGTTGTTACGAGAAAAGAAGAAATATGATTATGTACTATATGCTCAAGCAGTTTGTTGACCGTGCAGAGCAGAGAAATTGGTCTATAATTAGTAGTGTCGTCGGTGCTCCCCGATTTGTGGATGGGAACGACTCTTGCGCATTTCCAATCATCTGGCACTCAACCTTCTCGTAGCGATTCTTCGAATAAACAGTATAAATATTTAGAACACCATTCCGCGTATCTCATTAAAAATTCATTCGGTATATCGTCGGGACCAGAACTTTTTTTTTAGTATCTGGGCTGAGCAGAGAAGCGAACACTCCTTCCTCAGAGACGGCAATATCAGGCAGTGACTGTGCAAACTGGAAATCTGGCGAGCTCGGTTCGACACTGTTGTCCTGCGAAAACACACTGGAAAAGTACTGGTTAAAGGCGGTGGACATTTCTTTGCCCGCAGTTACATCTACTCCGTCAACAATTATTTTATCTAGCTGTTCCTTCTTGGGAGAAATGTATTGCCAGAATTTCCTTGGGTCTATTATTAAAAAGCGAGGTAGAGAGACGTTAAAAAAGTTATACTTGGATTTGCGTATAGAATTGTTTAACACCTGCTTTTGCTCCCTCATCTTGTCAGCATATTCTCCTAGTAGAAGATTGTGTTTATTTTTGCGCAGTCTATGAATTCTGCGTTTTAAGTGAATAATATTACGCGTTAACCGCGGTTTGTTATGATTTTTGGAGCGGAGACTTCTTTTAGGCACATAAAGCTTAAAACATCCATGAACTAGGTTTTTGAAATACAACCACATTTCGTTAACATTATTTTCTGGCGAAGAGTACAGACTAAGAAAAACGTCATGTTTAACTTCAAATTGGTCAATAACACTTTCGTCGAGCGCGTTCCTAATATCGTACACTCTGCGTGTGCTCCTACGAGCAGGACTAGCACTACCTTCATTAGAGGGATTATATTCAAAAACAACAATGCGATGATCTAAGATGCCTTCCGAGACCTCACATGAAAAGGTGCGCTTCGCGACATCACTTGAAACAAACACGAGATCAAGAGTATTGGACGATGAACCTTGAATACGTGTGGCTGTAGTGACGGTTTGATACAAGTTTAGATTGAACGACATTTCAGTTAACAAGACAGAATCAGTACAGTTGTGGTTCAAAGGAGAAAGATTTTCCCAGCTAATATTGGGAAGGTTAAAGTCACCTGCAATAATAACGTGCTTATTTTTTTTTACAATGGGTGTGAGGTGTGAGTATAAATTTTCTAAAAACGACAAGTCAGCATTAGGGGGGCGATAAACACCACCAACAATAATGGGAGGAGAAAAGGAGTTTATTCTAGCCCAACAAGACTCGGTTCCATCAACATCATTCATAACCGTAAAGTTCAGCGTATCTTTTAACATTATTGCGACCCCTCCACCTCGAGAGCACCGGTCTTTTCGAATGATTTTAAGTCCGCTGGGAACAATTTCAGAGTCACTGATAGAGCTATGGAGCCATGTTTCAGTGATGACCAGTACATCGGGGTCATGCTCAGCTAACAAAATGTCAAGATCGTCAAGCTTGTTCAAAAGGCTACGAGCATTTACGTTAATCAGCTTAAAACTACTTGGCCCTGTAAGTTGACGTCAAGGTTAGGAAAATGAAGAAGCTGCATGCAGCCTTTCACGCTGAGCAGTATCACAGTTCCAAACATAGGCGTCACCGTTGGTAAGGAGCTGATCATAGACGAGTTTAACCTTTTGTTTGTTAGCTCTCTCGGCTTGGGAGCTCTCCCATAAGTTACGACGCAATGACATGTACACGAAGAGAGTAATCTTCGCCAATAGCGATTTTAGTACCTTTCAGCTTCGTAGCATTTTTTAAGAGGGCTATCTTATCATTGTAGTCAAAAAACCGCACTATAACTGGTCGCACTTTGTTTCTTTGATTTTTCCCTAGCCTACGCATGCGTTCGATGGAAGTTACTTTGACGCCTAGCATGCTTTCGAAGATGTTCACACTTACATGCTCTTTTAAACCGTAAAAGGTCTCTTGAGCTACTTCAGGAATACCATAAATTATTAGGTTGTTGCGTCGTGATCTGTTTTCAAGATCGTCCAGTTTCAGTTCAATATGCGATACGGAAGATGTTAGACCTGTTATTTTCTTCTCGCAATCTTGTATTTTCCTTACTTCCATGCTCAGGTTTTCAATCGTCCGTTCGATAGAATAAGCGATTATCAAGTTTTGCAAGCGCTTGATCGAATGACGATTTCCACGTTTTGATGTCCGCTAGGTCTTGAGCCATCTTGTTTTGACTCTCGAGAATCTGCGCAAGCAATTCCTCAGTTGTAGGCTCACTGCAGGGTTCAGTTCTACGTCGCCAGACAAGGCCAACTTGATTAGGGAGTTTATAGCTGAAATGAAATCAGAACATGCCATGGGGACTTGGCAGCAGTAAAAGACAGATGTTATTGCTTTTATGAGAGTCAGAATCAAATTGACCAACCTGCACGAGGACGAAGAACAGTTTAGGCGTCATGTTGGTTTGCTGCTGCCAAGCCCAGTGATGGATGCTGGCCTCAGTCGCTCTTTTATACACCGGAGCCGCTGGCGCTGTAGTCGAAGATGGTCTGGTGACTTGTGACGATGCAACTCTGGGGCTCGCGCGGAGTGGCTGTCGATACGACGTAAAGTTCAAGGACAGCAAGTTCACACGTGGCAAGTGTACGTTTACAATCAGCGCTGTAGCGTGGTTGTTTCCTTGGACGAAGTGACTTGTAGAATGGTAGTCGACTGGCCACGGGGATGCCATGATCAGCAGCTGCACGAGAACGAAGAACAGTTTAGGCGTCATGTTGGTTTGCTGCTGCCAAGCCCAGTGATGGATGCTGGCCTCAGTCGCTCTTTTATACCCCGGAGGCGCTGGCGCTGTAGTCGAAGATGGTTTGGTGACTTGTGACGATGCAACTCTGGGGCTCACGCGGAGTGGCTGTCGATACGACGTGAAGTTCAAGGACAGCAAGTTCACACGTGGCAAGTGTACGTTTACAATCAGCGCTGTAGCGTGGTTGTTTCCTTGGACGAAGTGACTTGTAGAATGGTAGTCGACTGGCCACGGGGATGCCATGATCAGCAGCTGAACGAGAACAAAGAACAGTTTAGGCGTCATGTTGGTTTGCTGCTGCCAAGCCCAGTGATGGATGCTGGCCTCAGTCGCTCTTTCATACCCCGGAGGCGCTGGCGCTGTAGTCGAAGATGGTTTGGTGACTTGTGACGATGCAACTCTGGGGCTCACGCGGAGTGGCTGTCGATACGACGTGAAGTTCAAGGACAGCAAGTTCACACGTGGCAAGTGTACGTTTACAATCAGCGCTGTAGCGTGGTTGTTTCCTTGGACGAAGTGACTTGTAGAATGGTGGTCGACTGGCCACGGGGATGCCATGATCAGTAGCTGCACGAGAACGAAGAACAGTTTAGGCGTCATGTTGGTTTGCTGCTGCCAAGCCCAGTGATGGATGCTGGCCTCAGTCGCTCTTTTATACCCCGGAGGCGCTGGCGCTGTAGTCGAAGATGGTTTGGTGACTTGTGACGATGCAACTCTGGGGCTCACGCGGAGTGGCTGTCGATACGACGTGAAGTTCAAGGACAGCAAGTTCACACATGGCAAGTGTACGTTTACAATCAGCGCTGTAGCGTGGTTGTTTCCTTGGACGAAGTGACTTGTAGAATGGTAGTCGACTGGCCACGGGGATGCCATGATCAGCAGCTGCACGAGAACGAAGAACAGTTTAGGCGTCATGTTGGTTTGCTGCTGCCAAGCCCAGTGATGGATGCTGGCCTCAGTCGCTCTTTTATACCCCGGAGGCGCTGGCGCTGTAGTCGAAGATGGTTTGGTGACTTGTGACGATGCAACTCTGGGGCTCACGCGGAGTGGCTGTCGATACGACGTGAAGTTCAAGGACAGCAAGTTCACACGTGGCAAGTGTACGTTTACAATCAGCGCTGTAGCGTGGTTGTTTCCTTGGACGAAGTGACTTGTAGAATGGTGGTCGACTGGCCACGGGGATGCCATGATCAATAGCTGCACGAGAACGAAGAACAGTTTAGGCGTCATGTTGGTTTGCTGCTGCCAAGCCCAGTGATGGATGCTGGCCTCAGTCGCTCTTTTATACCCCGGAGGCGCTGGCGCTGTAGTCGAAGATGGTTTGGTGACTTGTGACGATGCAACTCTGGGGCTCACGCGGAGTGGCTGTCGATACGACGTGAAGTTCAAGGACAGCAAGTTCACACATGGCAAGTGTACGTTTACAATCAGCGCTGTAGCGTGGTTGTTTCCTTGGACGAAGTGACTTGTAGAATGGTAGTCGACTGGCCACGGGAATGCCATGATCAGCAGGTGCACGAGAACGAAGAACAGTTTAGGCGTCATGTTGGTTTGCTGCTGCCAAGCCCAGTGATGGATGCTGGCCTCAGTCGCTCTCTTATACCCCGGAGGCGCTGGCGCTGTAGTCGAAGATGGTTTGGTGACTTGTGACGATGCAACTCTGGGGCTCACGCGGAGTGGCTGTCGATACGACGTGAAGTTCAAGGACAGCAAGTTCACACGTGGCAAGTGTACGTTTACAATCAGCGCTGTAGCGTGGTTGTTTCCTTGGACGAAGTGACTTGTAGAATGGTGGTCGACTGGCCACGGGGATGCCATGATCAGTAGCTGCACGAGAACGAAGAACAGTTTAGGCGTCATGTTGGTTTGCTGCTGCCAAGCCCAGTGATGGATGCTGGCCTCAGTCGCTCTTTCATACCCCGGAGGCGCTGGCGCTGTAGTCGAAGATGGTTTGGTGACTTGTGACGATGCAACTCTGGGGCTCACGCGGAGTGGCTGTCGATACGACGTGAAGTTCAAGGACAGCAAGTTCACACGTGGCAAGTGTACGTTTACAATCAGCGCTGTAGCGTGGTTGTTTCCTTGGACGAAGTGACTTGTAGAATGGTAGTCGACTGGCCACGGGGATGCCATGATCAGCAGCTGCACGAGAACAAAGAACAGTTTAGGCGTCATGTTGGTTTGCTGCTGCCAAGCCCAGTGATGGATGCTGGCCTCAGTCGCTCTTTTATACCCCGGAGGCGCTGGCGCTGTAGTCGAAGATGGTTTGGTGACTTGTGACGATGCAACTCTGGGGCTCACGCGGAGTGGCTGTCGATACGACGTGAAGTTCAAGGACAGCAAGTTCACACGTGGCAAGTGTACGTTTACAATCAGCGCTGTAGCGTGGTTGTTTCCTTGGACGAAGTGACTTGTAGAATGGTAGTCGACTGGCCACGGGGATGCCATGATCAGCAGCTGAACGAGAACAAAGAACAGTTTAGGCGTCATGTTGGTTTGCTGCTGCCAAGCCCAGTGATGGATGCTGGCCTCAGTCGCTCTTTCATACCCCGGAGGCGCTGGCGCTGTAGTCGAAGATGGTTTGGTGACTTGTGACGATGCAACTCTGGGGCTCACGCGGAGTGGCTGTCGATACGACGTGAAGTTCAAGGACAGCAAGTTCACACGTGGCAAGTGTACGTTTACAATCAGCGCTGTAGCGTGGTTGTTTCCTTGGACGAAGTGACTTGTAGAATGGTGGTCGACTGGCCACGGGGATGCCATGATCAGCAGCTGCACGAGAACAAAGAACAGTTTAGGCGTCATGTTGGTTTGCTGCTGCCAAGCCCAGTGATGGATGCTGACCTCAGTCGCTCTTTCATACCCCGGAGGCGCTGGCGCTGTAGTCGAAGATGGTTTGGTGACTTGTGACGATGCAACTCTGGGGCTCACGCGGAGTGGCTGTCGATACGACGTGAAGTTCAAGGACAGCAAGTTCACACGTGGCAAGTGTACGTTTACAATCAGCGCTGTAGCGTGGTTGTTTCCTTGGACGAAGTGACTTGTAGAATGGTGGTCGACTGGCCACGGGGATGCCATGATCAGCACCTGTACGAGAACGAAGAACAGTTTAGGCGTCATGTTGGTTTGCTGCTGCCAAGCCCAGTGATGGTTGCTGGCCTCAGTCGCTCTTTCATACCCCGGAGGCGCTGGCGCTGTAGTCGAAGATGGTTTGGTGACTTGTGACGATGCAACTCTGGGGCTCACGCGGAGTGGCTGTCGATACGACGTGAAGTTCAAGGACAGCAAGTCCTTGAACTTAAGGAACTTAACTTAACATAAAGGGCTTTAAAAAGCACCCATATAATAAGGAGCGGGGACTCGGCTGAACACCTGGGAGTTATAAATGGAGTCAAGCAACACCCCCGATTAGGAGGATCACTTGAAGCCCTATGTGCAACGTAGGGGATTAAACAACACACTTATGAGGGTGTCAAATGAGTCCGGGGGAATCGACTGGGGTGCTAAATGGCCCCCATAAATGAGGAGTACTTGAAGCCCCCGATTTAGTGGGATCACATGCCTCCCCAAGAAGCTGTATATGGGACGTGGGTTGACTCCCTTACAGGGAGTATTCGTGTAAACCCATTTTTTTAGAGTGTAAGTATCCTGGGCCGAAAACCAATTGGGTGATCCGTTCCATTGATGCGATGCGACAACACTGTCCCCATTCATATGGTAGCGGCATCCCACTCCAGCCTCAAGGGCTTGTTCGGGTCGAAGTGCACCAAGAACCCTGCGCTCTATAACGTCTTCTTTGTTCCAGTGTATGACCCGTCCTGTTGTTTTCCCTACTGTCATTTCGTGCTAGCAATCTGTACAGTGGTGCCAGCTTCGTGGACAAGTTTGGGAGGAATTTACCAGTAGTTTATGATATTCGCTCACGAAAGTTGGCCTCGGGGCCCGGGACACCGCTGACAAGTTGTCATCTTTCGGGTGAAGCCCTCTAGCGTCATTGCGATGGTCCAGTAACGTCACCTCCTCCTGCTGAAACTTGCACCTTCCTCGGTGGACTTTCAATCCTATCTCACGCAACCGCTGAAGCATTCTTTGGAGGGCAGTGCCATCATTCTTCTTTTTTTGCGACGATAATGTCGTCTAGGTAGAGCAGTGGTCTCAAACTCAGTTGAGTGTGGGGGTACAGATAGCTCACACCGGAAAGGTTGAGCGCCAACATAAAAGGGGGGAGGGGAGGGTTACGAGAAGTTATTGAGAAGAGACCTATCGTGCCCTATGCCTTTTATAAACTCACAGTTTTGTCAGTGACATTTTTATTTATTTATTTAAATACCTTACACGCCCTCAAGAGGCATTATGTAAGAGGGGGGAGGGGTTACAAAGCAGAATAAATCAAAAGTACAAAGCACAAAAACAACAAAATCAACCACACTTAAGTAGACATGCGACAAGGGTCCCAAAAAGTAGTCAAGTCTTGGCGAAAAAGAACTTGATCACGTTGACAAACAATGTTACCGGGCAAGTCGTTCCAGTCAGCAATGGCGGATGGCAAAAACGGGCAGAAAAACAATGATGACTTACAAGAAATAAGTTTAATCTTACGTGAGTTATCGATGCGGGCTGAAACATAAAACGGTTGAGAGAGAAGTGATGAGTGAAGTGATGGCGAGTAGTAAATTTTATGCAGAAGACATAGCTTTGATACCCTGCGGCGTATCTCAAGTGAACGAAGGTCAGCACGAGTTTTAAGGTTAGTTACACTGGTATGACGTGAGTAATCAGAAAAAATGAAACGAACGGCTCGGTTTTGAAGTGCTTCCAGTGAGGCAGCTAAGTAATGATAATGAGGGTTCCAAATGCTGCAAGCGTATTCCAGGATCAGTCGAACAAGCGTGACATCTCTATATTTGATTTGTTTATATGACTACTTTGGGCCCTGTCTCGATGTGATAACAATAATTAAAATGACACCGCCTCGCCAACGTGATGGCACTTTTAAGAGAACAAGAGAGCAAGTAATCTGTCGTTCCCAGCTCAACATGTCTTCAAAAATCACTTAGTTTGACAGTTCCTGAATTTCTCACAATTTTTATTATGACACTCTGAACAAATACTCGTCTCTTAATGATTATATTTTTGGAAGGCGAGAATCCCGAGCTCATATATAACTTTATCTTTGGCATTTGCCCTTGCTAAGCGAGAGTTTGCGCGGCCGACATGCATCCTTTTACGAATAGCTCATGCTGGCAGACTAGCAGCGGAATTTTTATACATTACAGCAAAGCTGGGAAGCAAGAAGTAAAGCAAAACAAAGGGCAAATGAACACATATAAGTATAAAATATGTGGACTTTTCGAGCGAAAACGAATCGACAAGATGAGATCACTATGACGCATGTCATTTCAAGCGCTCGAGACAAGGAAACCGGGACTCACAGCCGGTTGCCCGCGCACTGCGTGTTTGAGACACCTGGCAGGGGTCTCAAATTCATTTGAGCATGGGGGCCAGATAGCCTACACTGGGAAGACCGGGGGCCAACGTTAGACCAGGAGTAGGGGGGGGGGGGTTAAAATATTTGAAAGAGAAGAGACCTCGTGCTATGATGTTTGTGCGCAGTTTTGCCAGTATGATTTTAGAGCGCAGCTCTTAGGCGCCTGTTTCCGGCTTGAGCGGCGTCGGCGTCGCCGTCGGCGTAACCGTGAGGTCACGTGTCCTCCCACCCCCTTAGGTCACGTGACCCCGGGAAGAAGGGGGTGGAGGGGGAGGAGGGGTAGCAGGAAGGATCACGAGGGAGGAGGAGGAGTATACCCTCCCCTCAGTACCCTTCCCTCCTCCTCCTCAAGAGCTGCGCTCTAATCGGCGTTACAAGCAGTTGTAAACGGCTTTAATTTTTTTGGATTTGATTTGTTTACGACTACTTTGGGCCCTGACCTCATGTGGTAATAATTAAGAAGACACCAGCCCACCAACGTGCTCGCATTTTTAATAGAACAAGAGAGCAAGTGTACTGTCGTTCCCGCGTTGCTCAATACACTCAGGAATTAACCAAGCTCAACATGTCTCTACGAAAAAAAATTAGTTAATTTCACAGTTCTTGTTTTTCTGACGATTTCCTTTAGAACACACATACTTGTTTTTTAATTATAATCTTTTTTTTCTTTTTTTTTTTTTAAGGCGAGAATTTCGAGCTTGTAGTTCTATCTTCGGCAGTTGCTCCTGCTGATCGAGAGTTCGCGCATCCGAGATGCATCCTTCAACAAAGAGCTCGCTCCTGCAGCCCAGTAATGGAATTATTGTACGCTACAAAAATTTGGGAAGCAAAACACCGAGCGAAACAAAGGGGAAAATGAACACAGATATGTAAAAACTATGTGAATACGTTAAAACATCGGAGCTGTTTTTCGAGCGAAAATGAATTGGCGAGATGAGATCACGATGGCGCACGCCATTTCTAGCGCTTGAGACATGAGAACTGCACCCCTAGAAAAAAGGGTATCGATAGTCCTCCCTAAAGGGAGGAACGGTCTTGTCATCTATGTTCCTTTAGAAAGGGAGAAACTTTCGTCCCTGAAGCAGGGGAGCAAAGTTCTCATTATGGCGGCCCCGGATCAAGCGAATCCAGCTCAATAAGGCTTAACGAGGTGGCTACGTCTCTTGTACGGGACGAGAGGAGCAGTAAATAAAAGCGTAACACCAGCTTTCCGCGAACTGTGTTTATTTCCGAAGTCACATTCCCCCCGCAGGTAAAGAAACTTGCGTTTCAAAAGCAGTTACTCAGTCTTCTCGTCGTCAGCACTACGATGTCAAACGGAGACAACCGATACCCAGTTACTTCGCGCACTTTACGTCTTACCTTTGCTATTCCTTGAGTCACAATTCCTTCGCCAACCGCACATCACGGAGGAATGGCAAACCAATCCGATATACCAAAAGCCGCCCTCAAAAGAACAAACTCGAAGCCGCTGTTAATCGCGTAGCGTGAAAAAAGGGTAAATCGCTTGCCACCAGATGGCAGGGTCAAGCAGAGTAATTTAGAGTGCCTCAATGTTGCTTGCCGGCTCTCTAGAGTAATTGCGAGTAGATAGGCTAGGAGGCGCTAGGTACCGCCCAATTCATGTTCTACAAAAAATATTTTAATTTCCTCACCCCACCATTGCGCTTCGGGATCTTCGGGAATTTTTAATATACACACATGTAGACACACTGCGCATACTACACGCGTCAGTTGAACATACATTGAGCGCATACACATACATGGCACATACAAACGTTATTACAACAGCACACTAACCCGATCACCACCCCCGAGCTTTGCGTTTCCGTCTTTTATACTGGTCGTTTCGAACGTACGAAATTTCTCGGTAACTGCCTATGCAAAAAAAAAAAAAAAAAATGTATATATATATATATATATATATATATATATATATATGGGTGGTTTCATCTCAAATCGGGCAGGCTAAAAGGGTCTAACTTTTAATTTTCACAAAAAAAAATATATGTTTTGGGGGCATTTTTCAAATGAAGGAGGGCGCAAACCGCATGTTTTCCCGATTTTTTGTTCTCGAGGTACGAGTCGTAGAAGCCGCAGTGGCAGAAACTAGTGTTTTTGCCTGCCGTCGCAGGTCGCGTGTTTGACACCCTCTGCTGACGCTATTGTTTTCTCTACACCCTTTTAACTTTCCCCCTCATTTAATAGGTATTATAAAGATACCTTGATGTATCCAGATATTTTTAGGAATTTGATTGTTTTTTAAAACACATGTCAAACTCGTCACTCTGGTCGCTTTTTGGTCAAATTTGACAGGTCATTACTTTGTCTGTACTTAAGATAAATTTTCTTTCTTTGGCTCTACAGAAAGCTCAAAGCAAGCCCATTATAGCTATAATAATATCATTATGATCTGTCGACTACCCGCTACGCTACCTTCACGTAAACGTTGTAAGAAATAACAAATGTTTAAAGTTTGAGGTCGATTTTCTCAAAAACCCCATTTTTGTAAATTTTTATTTTTTTTTAATTCTTTTAGACATATTGGTCGACTACAAGAAAAAACAGTCTAGAAATGTATTATTTTGGTTGTATGTCCTCTGTTTGAGCCGCAATCGCGTGAAATGTGTTAACATTTGTTATTTTTCACAACGTTTACGTGAAGGTAGCGGAGCGGCTACTCGGCAGATAATAATGATATTATTATATCTATAATGGGCTTGCTTTGGTCTTTCTGTAGAGCCAAAGAAAGAAAATTTACCTTAAGTACAGACAAAGTAATGACCTGTCACATTTGACCGACAAGCGACGGAAGTGACGAGTTTGACATGTTTCTTAGAAAACAATCAAATTCCTAAAACTATTTGAACACATCAAGATATCTTTATAATACCTATTAAATGAGAAGTAAAAGTTAAAAGGGTGTAAAGAAAACAATAGCGCCAGCAGAGGGTGTAAAACACGCGACCTCTGACGGCAGGCAAAAACACTAGTTTCTGCCACTGCGGCTTCTACGCTTCGTAACTGAAGAACACAAAATCTGGGGAAAATGCGGTTTGCGCCCTCCTTCATTTGAGAAATGCCCCCAGAACATATATTTTTTTCGTGAAAATTAAAAATCAGACTTTTTTAGTCTGCCCGATTTGAGATGAAACCTCCCATATCAGTCAGGCTGAAAGGGTCCAGTTTTTATTTTTCACGAAAAAAATATATGTTTAGGGGCTTTTATCAAATGAATGAAAACGCAAACCGCATGTTCCCCAGATTTTTTGTTCTCGAGTTACGAAGCGTAAAAGCTGCAGTGGCAGAAACTAGTGTTTTTGCCTCCCGTCGCAGGTCGCGTGTTTGACACCCTCTGCTGGCGCTAGTGTTTTATCTACACCATTTTAACTTTTTTTCCTCGTTTAATAGGTACTATAGAAATACCTTAACGTGTTCAAATATCTCTAATAGTTTGATTGTTTTCAAAAGAAAATATCAAACTCGTCACTCAGGTTCATTTTTGGTCAACTTTGACAGGTCATTACTTTGTCTGTACTTAAGGTACATTTTATTTCTTGGCCTCTATAGAAAGCCCTAAGCATGCCTAGTATAGATATAGTAATATCATTTTGATCTGCTGAGTAGCCGCTCCGCTACCTTCACGTAAACGTTGTGAAAATTAACAAATGTTCACACATTTCACGTGATTGCGGCTCAAATGGAGGACATACAACCAAAATATTACATTTCTAGATTATTTTTTCTTGTAGTCGACTAAAATGTCTAAAAGAATTTAAAAAATAAAAATTTACATAAATGGGGTTTTTGAGAAAATCGACCTCAAACTTTAAACATTTGTTATTTCTTACAACGTTTACGTGAAGGTAGCGAAGCGGCTAGTCGACAGATCATAATGATATTATTATATCTCTAATTGGCTTGCTTTGGGCTTTCTGTAGAGCCAAAGAGAGAAATACATTAAGTACAGACAAAGTAATGACCTGTCAAAGTTGACCAAAAAGCGACCGGAGTGACGAGTTTACACGTATTTTAGAAAACAATCAAATTCCTAAAAATATTTGAATACGTCAAGGTATCTTTATAATACCTATTAAATGAGGCGAAAAAGTTAAAAGGGTGTAGAAAAAACACTAGCGCCAGCAGAGGGTGTCAAACACGCGACCTGCGACGGCAGGCAAAAACACTAGTTTCTGCCACTGCGGCTTCTACGGCTCGTAACTCGAGAACAAGAAATCTGGGGAACATGCAGTTTGCGCCCTAATTCATTTGAGAAATGCCCAAACATATATTTTTTTTTTTCGTGAAAATTAAAGATTAGACCCTTTTAGCCTGCCCGATTTGAGATCTACGGCGGGCGGTGACCCAGACGACCAAGTCCAGTAGCGGGCTGTGTTTGCCGTTCGTATTGATAGATGGCGTCGGGAGCAGCGTTTGAAGGTGCAGCCGACCAGCGAAAGATAGCAGACGACACGCAGACGAAATCCGTTGGCAGCAAAAGCGCCGCCATTATGCAGACGCATTTCTTTACTTTAAGTTTTGCTTTTATTGTTCGCGTTCATTTTTTAACAGAAGGTGCATTTCAAAAAGATTATATTCATTTTAATAAACCATGGTGGTTGCGAGCCGTCGCGATTAGGAGGTAGCGCCATCTATCAATACGAACGCCAAACACACCCCGCTACTGGACCCCTAGCTGTCGTCTGCGTTGCTGCCCGCCGTAGACCCTGGCAAGTTACTTGGCCTTATTTTTTACAGAAGCAGAGCTACGCTTTGTAATTTTACCAGAAAAAACCGACCTGTGAAATACACCTTTGACGAAAAGTTTAGATGGTTACGTGCCGGCGTCGATTTTTACGGTCCATTTTAGATCGAGCCTGGTGACTTGAACCACTTTATATATATATATATATATATATATATATATATATATATATATATATATATATATATATATATATATATATATATATATATATATATATATATATATATATATATTCCCAGCATGGTTGATTTGTGTCCAGCAATGTCACACTTCTGAGAGTATTTCGAATGGCTCAGGGAATGAATCTCTTTGTAAAAAGTACACGCTCGATCATTCCGTAATTATTTGAAAGCCAATAAATCAAGCCGCTCCAATACGGTTCGAAGCCATGCGATTGCTTCCCCGCAAGGCACGTCGGGGTCTCCACTGCTAGGAAGATCAAATCATCATCGACGTATCGAAATATTTTCAATATGTCTGAGGTGTCTAAGCTTCTTTTCAACAATCTATCTTGGTCTCCACTGCTAGAAAGATCAAATAATCATCGACGTATCGAAATATTTTCACTATGTTTGAGGCGTATGATGTCTTTGCAACAATCTATCGTGGTCACCACTGCTGGGAAGATCAAATAATTATCGACGTATCACAATATATTCACTGCGTTTGAGGTGTCTAAGCTTCTTTGCAACAATCTATCGTGGTCTCCACTGCTGGGAATATCAAATGATAATCATTTGATCTTTCGTGAAAAGGGGGGGGGGGGGGAGTTTAACACACGCCCCCGTTATAGCCGACAAAACGCGAAGGAAAAAAGTCACGCGAGCACCACCAACAGAAATGCGTGACGCAGAGAAACGACGTCATTGGAGCATCACTTGACCCCCAGGTTGATGCTGTGCGAATACTTTATATATATAAAGTAATGAGGCCACACTTCGAGGTGTTTTTGCGTTTCAAATCATTTAGTGAGTTGACATTTCGGCCTGAGTCCGACTTTCTTCAAGGCTGGTCGTAAAAATTGGTTACAGTGTTGTTTTCCCTTTTCACACCTGGGTCGAATTACGTGTCACATCGCGCGTCACACTATCTAAATTCACAACAATGCTAGTCGACGAAAGCCAATTACGCTCGGCCAAAGCTCACAAATAGTCTCCCTACCTAAAAAAGGAAAAAGCACACACTGTGAGCAAAGTAAACGACAGTCCCAGAACATTAAAAAAAAAGATCAACAGGTGGCAAATGCCTGTCGAATGTTATGGCCCGTTTACCTGTCGATACTAAGCCCTCGACGGGTAATACGGAAATGTACACAGGAAAATGCAAGGGTTGAACTGAGATGGTTGAATAAGCTACATGCACTCCGTTGCAGGTGGATCGAGGGTGATTATTGCATGCATATAGGCCATAATAACGGGATCTTTAATCCCGGCCGGGATTGAATTAAATTTGTAAATAAGATATAATTCTTTCCGGGCTCGCGATCGCGGTTGCTTTTGAAATTATATTGTAAAAATGTAACGTCCAGTTTTTGAAATGCGTGTTTGGGCAAAGCCATGTGTTTTGAAAGGTGGGGTTTGGGAAATGATTTTACATGTGCCCAGTGAGTGTTAAATCCCAATTGAAAAGGTGTGCTGGTTTGGCCCACGGACTGCTTACCCTTGGCGTCACATGTCAGGAGGTATATATTATATTTCTTGTGCCGTAGTTTCCGCGTATTACCTGGGTGAACTTATAATTCGTACTCTCTACCGTCATTTCAGGTGTCAGGTGCGACACACCTCGTAATTTGTTCTTTCGCAAAGGCGACTGCCAGTGCTTTCAGTGTAAGTTGTCTTAGATCTCGCTGTGGCGTCCCTAAGATTGCGTGAGCGTCTGTAGACTACCCCGGGAACGGAAGGAATAATTCAGGCGAGGCGTTCACTGTGACTTTGCTGTAAAATTTTAAAATGCTTTCTTGAGCTAGATGTGACGTTCGGAGACTTGTAGTGATTGGGCTGCTGTTTTCTAGGAGCCGGTACGATGTCTTTCTGAACAGCATTAATAAAAATGGCTAAATGCTTCTCTCTGACGGTTCTGGAAAGGGCGTATAAAAAGGGAGGTTGGGGGGGCCGGGGGGGGGGGGGGGGGGGGGGGGGCGACGGCAGGAGTTCGTCCAGGGCGCTTGGTGGTGTTAGGCCCGCCCTGTAGACGATGAAAACAAAGTAAAGCGAAGTAACGAGTACGATTTGCAATAAATAACATTTGTTTTGTTCACTTTGCTGCCCATTTACGTGTGCAAAGTAGTTCTAGCGTTCAAAACTCATATCTGTATGCCCGGAAACTTCTAAAATAGGGAAAAGTCAGAATACTCTCAGCGCCCGATCAATTCAGCACAGTAATAATAAAAAAAAACTTTTATAGTGCGCTTACTTTTACTGTTTTATGTGTTCTAACCGCTGGTAAAGGGGGGTAATTTTAGTGGCATGCCAATATTAGAGAGTTTTAGTAGACCGTTTTCATCTTCCGCTCCGCTCTGAGGGTGCCAAACTGCGCATGCGCGGCCCGCTTCGCCGGAACGGAAAGCGGAGGTCCAAAAAGGCGTTTTAGTAGAGCGTTTTTCTTCAGCGTAAGAGCGTTTTGAGCGGGTTCGAAAAATTTGCTTGCGTAGCCCCACAAGTGGACGTTTATAGTACTAGTAAGACAAAAAAACCCAAGCGTTAACACCAAGGGAGTAAAAGAAAGCGTGATTGTAGAGGTAGTAAAAACGAAGGCGACAATAATGAACACAAAATAGTAGGCACACACCTGAAGAAATATTAAGCTATAAAATATAAATAAATCGTTCCACCTTGTGTGCTAGTGAAGCCGAAGGTATAAGCATGAGCATGTTGCTCTAAACGGTACTTGTACCGCACGAGCGCGCGTGCTTATCAAGGAGGCTGAAAGGCCGGCACTCGCTCTTGTAGTTTCTGCTCCACTCGAATTAAAACTGAAACAGACTTACTTATTCGAAGTAGAAAAATAAGAGAAAAGGACGAAGTTTGCGCATTGCGAGTACACCCTTTTGCGTAGTACGAGTACAGTGTTGCTCAAGGATAGCAAGGCATCTGCACGATGAATCCTCGCTGTTCTCAAGGAAGGAGACTTCTGCTAACGAGATTAAGCTGGCGAGACATCGAATCTATGATTCGTATCCCTCGTGCCATCAAGCGCCGAAGCTTCCTTTCCGAACGCGGTTTGCTGGATATTTCCAACGTAGAAAAGATACCCTTTAGGAAGCTATCCTGCTTAAAGAAGGATCTGGCTGTTCTGCATGCGGGCCTCCAAATACCAGCACCCGACAGATCGGCGCAGGGTGTTGCCAATTTGGCGAGACGCTTTGCATGGTTCTTCCTCGACTGGTCTATCCCAACCGTCTGTTCGTACTTGGATGAGCGTTTGGACGGAACTTGTCGGTGTTCTTCAGTTCTGTGAACCTCATCGTGGGTCACATCAACGAGAGGTTCGGCCACCTGCTCGCTGACATGAACAAACATAGGTGGTTGACCCTGGCGAAACTAGAGCAGGGGGGCTATGTTGCGCTTTTTGCACTCCCAGGAGACTAGGGAGAGGGAAGTGACGTCAACGACACAGCAAACGCAGATTGGGTGTTGATTTCGTTTTCTTCTGTCAACATCCAATCTGCATTTGCTGTGTCGTTGACGTCACTTCCCTCTTCCAAGTCTCCTGGGAGTGCAAAAAGCGCAACATAGCCCTCCTGTGCTCACAGGTGAGACGCTGCATGGTTTGTGTAAATTTCGCGTTTCCATTGTTTCTAGCACAGCTGCTCTGTCTGGTGAAAAGTTACTTTTTTTCTATACACCAAAGGTGTACATGGGCAGTGTCAGGACAAGTCACGACGAGCGCGTTCGTAATCTATGAGTATTAGTAGGCCACTTTTATGAGCCCTCTTTGCCCTACTTTCCGCTCTGCGAGAAGCATCGTCCCCACCGCGCATGCGTGGCCCGCTCTGAGTTGGAGCGTATAGTTAGCGGAGTGAGCGTGCGCTCCGCTTCACAAGTTGTAGAGCGGACTGCCCTCAGCGTCCTTAGCGTGATCGCTTAGATCTCAAGATGGCTGCACTTACTCAATACGCGTCGATGTTTTTTTTACCGTGACCTCAGCTTGAAAGAGGTCGAATCAAGAAGTAAACCATTCGATTTGAGTTCTATGCAACACAAAACAGCATAATCAAACGAAGTGAACGAGTATCACTTTGCAACCAGCACGGCGTCGGTATAGTCGTCGCGTTTTTGTGGACGTCCTATGGCTATGCAGTCAGATGTACGGGTGCGCGTGCTCGAACGCCGATTACACCTGTGCACGCGCCCTCCTGTCGAAAATGCCACTGAAAACTGAGCACTGAAAGCTGCACCAAAGAAACCATTGCTCTCTACTTTATTTATTCACATTCGCTCAGAACTTTTGAATTGTTTAACTTTCCTCCGGAAATGTTCGCCTTGGATTTCTTTGGTAGATTTAGAAAATAATAGAGGCTTGGGAATGCAGCCTTTTTAAAAGTGCAACCCATGGTGCCGCTATTCTTTGAGGCCGCCTTATTTTGGCCAAGTGCCTAGGGAGCAAGAGAGCTGCGTCATTGTTTGTCGCGGATGCGAGTCTAAATGTATTAGACACGAAAGATGCGTCAATACTGAATATGAAATCGGTTCTAGTAACAAGTCTCGCACTAAAGGCGATGCCCAAAATATGGCGGCCGAATATGTTACCCGGTGGTGTTTTGAAAATAGTTACCAATAACGGTCGAAAGAATATTCCACGTCATTTTTTTGTCTGGTGAAAACCAGAGAGGCATAAACAATGCAAAATTTAGCAAACATAGCCCTGAACTTCTAAGCAATAGTGGTAGATTAGAACAGTTTTCAGAAGTTTCCTTTTGAATTCCGGCGTAGCGGGCCTCGCATGCACAGTTTGACGGCCTCAAAGCTAGCAGAAGTTAGGAACAACTATATATATATATATATATATATATATATATATATATATATATATATATATATATATATATATATATATATATATATATATATATATATATATATATATATATTAATTTACGATACCCAGTTTTTTACAACCCTACAATGGAAATACGCTTTTTCTTAGAGGAGTAACAAGTCTCATATCACATGTTTTGGTAGTGTTTAAATACTGCCGCGTTGTAAGAGTTTTTTTTGTCTTTTTTATTAGGCCGTCAAGGACAAGGGAACATTCCTGGACAACTGTTGGGGTTTTGTTGACCGCACGGCATGCCCATATGCCGTCCATCAAAAAATCTGAAGAGGACCACAAGAGGGTGCTCGTCGTGAAGCACCAGGCAGTGATGTGCGCAGACTGCATAATTTGACAGCTGGACGAAACCTACAAAGACCATGGGACTTTTTTTGGTTGTTTAATATTAGAATGCATAAAATTATCACAGTTAATCATATTCAAGCTTTTGTACTGAGCGAAATACCTGTCCTACTAGGCTGAAAGGCATCTAGAAATAGTTTAATAAAAAACGTTTACTAATGACTCCCATTTTACTCCTCAGGTGTGCGTGTGAATATTGCATCTAACCAAATTACAGTGTTACTGTTGAATTCAGCATTGTAAAAGTAGCCTATGTTGCGTGGTCTTCTATTGCAAGAAAGGACCTTAGCACAAGTGAGGCTGAAACTAGGCAGGCGCTTAAGCTGAAAAACGCACTTTCAAAATACACAAAAGAAATAAAAAGAAGTGTAGTCAAGCAAAATGGTTTCATGTCACCCCCCAAGGCAGATACATACACTGCGCTCCACTGTTAATACGAAAACGACAAAATCGCTTTTATTTGCAGTTTATTTCTTTGACAGCTATTGAAAGAGCTGAAATTTTGCCGCTCAGATTAGTATCCCAAACGAGCGCTTTATTCCACACCAATAGGCGGATGTCAGCCCTTCGAATTCAAGGTGAAAAATAAAAACAGGATATTTATTGTGCCCGCTAACAGTGTCACGTTGTGTACATAAACACCAAGGTACCCTATCACAAACCGAAGCATACGAAGAAGAAAGGACTCATTTCATTGGGGGGAAAAGTATATAAATGGAGCACTCACTTTCGCTAATTTTCACTGTCTGGATGCCTAAAGTAACGAAACAAAATATCTGTCCGTTTGCCGACTGCTTTAGTCTTTGGTCTTTAGCCTTTAATTTTTGGCTCTGGAGAGCCGCGGCACCGCGGAAAGGAAGCAGCCCGTACCACCGAGGCCCGCGGTGCCGCGTCTAGGGAACATGGTAATGCGATGGGTATATACGTGCAAGATGACGACGACATGGGTTGTTGGTATTGGGGAGGATGGCAGTCTGATTCGCAGAAGTCCAGACTTCGTGGAGGCTGGTTGGGTGGGTGAGCAGTGAGCCATGAGGATCTTGCACGCCGTTCGGTCAGTGCCGGAAGGAGCACCAGGAACTTGATGGCGCTGTTGCTCACTGGGGTTCACTGGGGTCAAAGAATCATGCTCCAAGGAGGTAGTCCAGCCGAAGTAGAAGCTGCCGCCTCCGAGGAACCGAGGCCCAGGGGGGCTATGTTGCGCTTTTTGCACTCCCAGGAGACTAGGGAGAGGGAAGTGACGTCAACGACACAGCAAACGCAGATTGGGTGTTGATTTCGTTTTCTTCTGTCAACATCCAATCTGCATTTGCTGTGTCGTTGACGTCACTTCCCTCTTCCAAGTCTCCTGGGAGTGCAAAAAGCGCAACATAGCACCCCAGGGCTCAGATTGAGACACCGCCGTCGCCCGGTGTGTCATCCTCTCAACGTCATCGTCGTCATCTCGCATAGAAAATCGAGCCCGCTGGCTTAGACAAGGCAGCACCTGTTCCCACCGTTCAGGGGCCGTGAAAGGATCGCGGCCAGCGATTTCTCGAAGCAGCCAGAGGTTCTTGACCACCGTGAAACGTTTTCTGGAGGACGCCTTTTCAAACAAAGTCTGCGCTGGCATCTTAGTGCAGCGAGGTTCATAACGGTCAAGCGCGCTCCCAAGCATGATTTCAAATAGCGAGCACCCACCTTTCCAGAAAAACACCATCTAGTGAACCTTTACTGAGAGTGGAACGTACTTTTTAAAATGGCGACGATAGCGGAGCTGACGCTACACGCTCAAATCCCAGAGCGGGTCGCGCATGCGCGATGGCGACTCCGCTTTCCATGGAGCGGAGCGGGAAAGCGAAAAGGGTCTACTAAAACTCTCTATTGCAGATGATCAATATTAGCGTCATCGGGATATGTAGCGCTCCTTGAACAAGCCACGTTTTTTTGTTTGTTTTTTTCGATTATTATTTTTGCCTAGATTCGCCGCTTTCCTTTACAGACTTGCAGTGAAACATGGGTCTGTACACGGAGTACTGGGAAGTGAAATATCGCTCACTGACCTAAAAAAAAATACAGTAGCTAAAGCAATTTCCCTTCTATCATGTTAATAAAGTTACCTACTGTTCGCTACGACCCACTAGACCGATCTGGCGCCAGTTCACGAGACAGCTCGTGTGGCCTAGTGCTGTGCTTGCGCAGACCCTCACCAAGGTTATTGCTCGTACAATAATAGTAATAGTAGTAATAGTAATATTTAATAACTCAGGAGAGCCACGGCACCCCAGAAAGTCGACAGCCCGTACCAAGAGGCCCGCGGTGCCGCGTCTAATAAGGGTGATTATGGGCTCATATAATATGCAAGATGCATGACGATGTTAAAATGAAGCTTGTTGGAGAGGGTGCGGGTTGATGTTGCAGGTGATGAGGGCTTGTTGCAGGAAGACTACAGTTCCCACGATGCATGGCGGCAGCGGTGGCCCGATGAAACTGGCTGTGAGATCGGTCTATTAACCGCCAAATTGAACTGGTTGCTGTCTGCTTCAATTAGAAACCGGAAGTACCTTAAACACTAGCGGCAGTTGAACCTCTAGCGTACACTATAATAACTCTCTGGGTATGCGATGTGGCGTGTTGCACGGTCGCCACGCGTCGTCACTTTTAGGAGGGCGGGCACGCGAGATTACACGCATCGAGCGGTCATTCAAAGTTCGCTGGGTGTCGCATGAAAACGGGTGCGGTTCAGCCAGGCTGATTCTGGTATTCACCTGCTTCTTTTGCATGCAAAAGAAGCAGGTGAATGAGGTCGACCCGCACTGCCGGTTATTCAGTGCATTAGAGTCAATTATATCTATATGAAACGATATAAGCATGTAAAAGTTTTTTGTTCTTTTTTGTTAGAAAGAATTTTGTGCATTCGTGCGCTCTTTTCCCCTACTGGCTGATGGTCGCCCGTTTCATTGTGACTACCGGAGCGTACGTTGAACTAGAAGTGGAACCAAAAGGCGTGAGCTTCAAGTCCGAAGGTATACATGTCAACACCTGCAGGACGCCTCTTGTTTGGGTATTATTTTTTAATTGTTTCTCGACTCCACTTGAGCGACTACCATTGCCTTTGTTCGCTAAGAGAGTACGGTCAGTCTTTGTGGTGATACAAGAAAGGTTTCCGCGGCTTGTTATCTCTGCGACAATGCGTATTTGACATATCTGCAGCCAATGTTTTGCTGCTTGTTTTCGGTCGCTTATTTTGAGGTGACGGCAAATGGGGAGTCTGATGGTGTGGTGAGAGAGAAGATGGTGTGGTGCGGTGAGAGGTGAGAATAGATGGTGTGGTGAGAGGTGGAGAAAACGGGAAAGGGAGAATAAATACATGCCGTGTATATTCACAAATTTATCGAAGAGCTTATTTCCGCCGCCTGTCAAAAAAAGAAAAAAGAATAATAAAGTCGGTAGTTAGTTTTTTTTTTTTTTTTTTTTTGCATTTATGGAAGGATGGCGACCTGACATGCATGAGTACCGAGGACATCCTTGATCGTTTCATGAAGTCTTTGTCCATGGCGCAGAGGCCTTACCGTAATTTCGCGAAACAAAAGTGTCCGATCGGTACGCGAGAGATATCATGACGAGAAGTCGGCAACTTCTTTAGAACAACACCGTGTATCTGTATTAGTATACCGCGCGAAGCCAGTATAACGTGCTGCGATATTTGTCGAATCGTAGGGCGAATTGACAGTACGACTTCTTTTAAAATCTCACTCACGCTGTCATGCGTCAAAAAACAATATTGCTTTGATGGCATTTGAAGAATATGTGGTGGCCACTGTCGATTCTGCCCCGAGAGACGGAAAATGGCGCCGACTTGTTTTCGTGCAGTCGCTCCATGTGACTTGGGCTTGAGCTAACCGACAGCGAAAAATACTCTAGCGTCAGTTGTCGCTGCCAATGTTTTACTAATGGCTGCAATTGTTTGTTTTATCGGCCTGTCAAGCTGACATCCGGAATTTATAACTTCGTTGCAAAGCCTTTTCTCGAATAGTGGGGAAAAAAAGAGAGAGAGAGAGATAGTGACAAGGGAAGTCGATATAGTTAAAAACAATGTAAATCAAAATTGAGTGGCGTTGACTTCCAGAATATGAGTACTCTAAAGATCTGTCATATTTTATTGTGCTTCTGAACAAGCACCACTGAAATGTTCTCGCGTCATAAGTACAGGTTTCGGAGCCACCCCGCAAACACAACTTAATTATGTGATTGATTGTTGCATAGGTATCAAGAAAATAATTAATTCCCGACTGCGTTTCTGAAGTTGGACACGCTTCTGTACCAGCCATAAACATGAACGACACCTTGTCCATAATTGTTCACGTTCACGTGGACAACAGCCACACACATGCACGGAGCATGTGCATACATAGTACATAATATACTCCGTGCGTGTTTGCAAGCGCGGAATCAATGAAGCGTTGGATACCGGAGAACGGTATTACATGAGCTGTATATGCTAGTTCCTTGAGTTACGTACAGCTCCTATAGGTTTTAGTAAAAAGGTTTTCAACATCTTGTTTGGGTGGCTCTATTTTATCGATAACCTTGCCTAGCTGATCTCGCCTTGAAATATTTTAATAGGTGCTGTAAACTATGTAAAGTCCACCATGTGGCGTGACAGGAATTTTTTTTAGCTCTATTTTTTTTTTTTTGACGCATATCTTGTAGGTCAGGAGCATTAATTTCGACGCACAATTACTTTAGTATGAAGGTAGCGTCGCATGAAGCATCCGTTCTGGAGTTCAGCATTGCTCTCTTCGGCACTGACAGATTCCAAGGGGCACAGCGAATCGAAAAGGGATGCTTCAGCGCACTCTATGTTGCCAGAGGGCTCAGCAAGTATCGACTTACTTCAAGACAGTCGTCAGTTGCCGAACTTCATTCAAGATGATCAATCAATGGTTTCCCTACACTGCACCCCCCCCCTTTTTTTTTTTACGGGATGTACACCCGCCGGCAATATGAAGGTGAACACCTTACCTGGTTTCTTGAATGTTTTACGGCTCCCTAAAGCTATATTAACTCTCATCGTCTCAAATGGTACGTGGCTTGGGGGCCTAAACTTTGTGTTCTAGCCCTCTTCTGGAACAGAGCTTGTTCCAAAACTTGCCGGAGCGTCAAAAACAAGAAGAGGGCTGTTCACCTTCATATCGATCACGGGTGTAAACCCCACCCCCCTTGTTTTTCTCTGAAGGCGCCCCCTTAATTCGCATAGACTCCTATATCCTCAATACCATATAGTATAACCATACAGTATGTAGTACCATATAGTATGACACAAGAACAGTGTTTACGGTCTTCGCGATCTCTGGCTTAATTCCAACGGATTCTAAAGCTTCTAGGAGCAACGAAAAAAAAAAATCACCTTTTAACTACTTCCGCGCTTCCCTCTTTCTCGTATCCTGCTCCATCTACTACACCTTTCCTCTTTCAAGAGGACGAGAGAAGAGCAGGCGGACGCTTGTTTTTCCTCTTTCTCTTCTTCTCTACCCTTTTAGAATGGGGAAGGTGGGGCCATGAAGGCAATTTATTTCTCTTTTTTTTAAAGAAGGTGTTTTCAGAAGCATTGGGGTCCTGGCATGCCGCACAATTTTTTCTAGAACGTCGTGACTCTTATTTCTGTACCTGCAAATAAATTTGCGAAACCAAAACAAACATTCAGATTTGTTCCCTTTTTCGCCTCTGGAAAGAGAAGTGACGTCAGGGAGCACTGTCGGCATCGGTAGGATTTAGTGCACACTCAGTGTGGTTCCCGTGGTTCGCTCTAGTGCACGGCGGTCTGTGAAGAAAACTTGGAAGAAATGGACGACAACGCCGCGCTCGCAAACGAGTTTGAGCTCCCGTTCAGCGACCTCACGCCGACTGAACGGGAGATGCTGCTAAGGACGCAGAACTCTGGATTGGCGCTTTATGAGGGCGCCCCAGACCTACCACCAACTCCTCGGTCGCCGCCTCAGAGCGACTCCCCGCCCCACTTTTAAGGCCCGTTCACACTTGCGACTTGGGACAATCCCTGGAGCGACTAGCGACAAGCGACTGGCGACCACCAGTGTTCACACCTGATTGAGCGACCGACGAGTCCCCAGGCTCGCTGCCAACTTAACGGATAGTAATCAACACGTTTTCGAGCCGGCTGAAAGGTTTTTCTGATCAAAGGTGCCGGCAGGAAAAAACAAGAAAACGTAATGGTGCTTCGGAACGTAAAACAACGGCTATATGTGCGCTCCCTCAACCGTGATATTGTACGTACCTGCCATGCCGAAAATGTCGCCGATCTCGTTCCAGGCCTGCAGCGTTTTGCCCCCCTCCCTGTGGTTGGAGTGCCGCTTATTGTTAAGGAACAAAGTCTTTGACAGCATTAATAAGAGCTTCCGCGGACAACTCCATGCCAGTGACCGCAGCCGTGCGCACGTCGCTATTTCCCGACGAGACTCTGATTGGCTCCGCCGTCCAGCGACTCGGTTTTGCGACTTGAGAAATCGGTCAGGGAGCGACTGCCCAAAATCGGTCGCTACCGACCTGTTTTGGTCGCTCCGCGACCAAAAACCAGTCGCTAGTCGCTCGTCGCTCCAGCGACTGTCGCAAGTGTGAACGGGCCTGCTGACGTGAAGGTGCTGCTCAAAGTCTTCTGGTCGGAAATGGAACGAACAAATCCTGACACCGCTGTCCACAGCTCTACGCAAGACGACGGCGCGCAACCAAATGCTACGCATTGCTGCATCGGTCGGCAGTTTATGCAAACTAACGTCGCCCGATCGACCGCACGTCTTTAGCCGACCTTTCGCGCAACCTACTACTGCACATAAACGCGGCATGATTGGTGAGACACCATCTCGCAAAGCGAACACGAGACGACGCACGAAACCAAAACCAAAAGTCCGCCGCCCCCGGCGCTCGTACCTTTTTTTTTTTTTTTTTTTTTTTTTTTGTCTATGGTTGTTTGATGCTTGTTACGCGCCCGAGGTAGCAGTGCGGGATGCGTTCACCCAGTGACAAACGGAGGGATCGCTTCAGATTATGGTTTTATACACGGTATGAAACCTATTAATTCCCAACTACAACTTCAAAATATTATCCAACGTTCAAATAAACTTTTTTCATCACATCTCGCCACCGAAATCGAAACCAAGATCGCGTCAATCGTTTGAACCAATCGCCAGACGAGGAGCCCGTTGACGTCACGCTTCGACGGCGCACTTTAGTTCACCTTTCTGCCGCCGCCTCGGTGGGGTCTCAGGCATCGTTCCCGGCGCTATTATTACCGCGCCTGTTTGCTCGATTGGTGCGGCACCCAAACTTCTGTTCGGGCTAGAACTTGGTCAACAGTATGAGACGTGCCTGACATCCATTTCAATCGTCGAATAAAACTTCGAAACTGCCTTCATGGTCCCTTTAAAAGGATTACCTTCCTTGCAAAAGACCGACGTTACGTCGGTCGTCTTCTGCGAATCAAAAATTACATAAATCGCGCAAAGCAATTAACGGCGAATAAGATGATTTCGCAGAAATTGGGAATAAAAATGCTTTTATTCCGTCTTATTTCCTGCAGTGGTGCGACTTTAGTAGCACAATCAAACACCAAATACCAGTGCGGTTTTCCCGCACCCGGTTACAATCAACGTCTCCTATAGACGTTTGCAACTGTTACCACCCGGTCGAAAAATGCTGAGTCATTGAACTGTGGACGCATGCGCAGGGTTGGATACACCCCACAGCAGAGCAACAGCGCATGCTCAGAAGGCGTTCCACAGCCCAGCCGACAAAGATGGCAGCGCGCAGAAGGCGATTTCTGCAAATGTCTATACTTCGTTTCATCTAAAGTCCGGACGTAGCCGACCCTACAAACTGATGGCCGACCCTACAAACTGATGGGACCAATCAAGCCGCGTCAAAAGCGCAAGTCACTGGTCTTTCCCTGTATACACGATTGGGTCAGCGACGCTAGAACTAAAGTTTTTTGTTACTTTTTTTAGAACGACAACCAATACAAATCACAAAGCACATTCCACTGGAACAAAATGGCGGAATTCAGTTAGAACCCCTGCTGTGCGCCGCTTTTCGCTTCCTAAAACATGCACCGTCACGCAGTCGGCGCTTCAAAGAATGTCGGTACTTATAGGAAGCTCGCACTTTAGCTAGAGCACGTACAGAAACATGACGACCACAGTGTTGGTGCGCTTTTGACGCTGTTTGGTTGGGACTCCCAACGCCGTAATGCTGAATTTTCAACGTCACCTAAAGAGGTCAACTCGGGCCACGGATTGGACACGAGTGCCGCGTCAGCGTTCGGTTGAGAGGACTCCCGTCCAATCAGTGAGAACACGATCTGAGCCAAACCATGACGCAGCACTCGGCCCCAATCTGTGCCCCGTGTTGGCATGTTTTGTGTGACGCAAAAAACTTCACCCTCGGAAACAATCCGCCACCATCGCTTGGTCACCAGAAGTGATTAAAGCTCTGTGGCATTCTTGAGACTCGCGATCGTTCCTGGTGGATCACTTCTCCCCAATCCCGAAGTCAAAGCCGCTGGAGCTGGTGATGGGTCCGCAGCCGGAGGTTCATCCGGAGGTGAAGGAGGAGGAGGAGGAGGAGGAGGTGGAGGAGGAGGAGGAGGTGGTGGCTGTGATGGCGGTGGTGATGCGGTTGTAGGTTGAGTTGGGGGGTCCCAGCGAGGTCTTGCTTCGATAGGAATCCACAGAGGTCTCCAGCCACCGGGATGCTGGCGCCAAGGAGTCCTCCGGCCCTGGACGCCTCCCCAGTTGGACCAGGGGCCGTTGCGGTTCCCTGGTTCGAACCAGGGGTCCGGGGTCTCCTCGATCCGCCTGATGATGATGATTTGTGTCTCGAGAGGACGCAGCAAGGGGATGAGCAACAGGACGGTGAAGAACGCTATTGAAAAGTTGGGTGCAGAAGACCACGCCAGGGCGAGTCCGTTAGAGAATTAATCAGGTGCTGAAGTCTTCTGAGCTTATGTGTTAATAAATTTAACGACCGCTCTTTTCGGAAACGAGAGATATCGCTATCAATGGAAGCCTATCAGTGAGCCGAAGTCAACGTACTGATACGCACGTTGGAGCAATACACCGCGTGGTATCTAACTGCATGACTCTTGATGGAACCTGGCGGCTCATAGCTTTGGCTGTTGTCCATCGTATGGTAAGACAAACTATAGCGTCTTTTTCCATAAAACAATCGAAAACATTTATGCCATGACCGTGTACCCTAAATATTAATGATACGGACAAAATACACCACACAAAATACTACTTTGAAAGCTTTTCTCTAAGTCTTGTGAAGGTATTTGAAGTTCTTCAAGAAGAGCTCTCAAATTATACTTTTTCTGTGGTTTATTTGGGTCTCATGGAGAATACTTACGGTAGACGACCGTGACATAAATATGTTCTTAAATTTAAATAAACATCACGACGGTACTCGAAAACCAAGTGCACGGCACGACAACAATGCCTAGACTCTATCAAATAATAAATGCCTTCGTGGTGGTGCGTGTTTCGCGCCATTTGCCAACAAAGAGGATTCGATACACGAGTAACAGAACCAAATCGAGCAGTCGAAACGTACCTGGAGTGCAGATAGAATACATCGCCATTTTAAAGCAAACGATTTCGAACTCGTTGCATCCTCAGCTCCGCGCGACGACACGCGCCCTGTTGTTCCGGCACTGTCCTAACATTACAGGACGCACATGACTTATATATACTCGTGTCCCCGATAACCACGGAAGCGATGAAGTCCCAGGGAAGTTTTTAGAACCGAGGCAACCGCACATTTTAGGTACGACCTCTCCGCTTTCACCCGGCACGACGGGCAGCGCACGCACGCGAACGGGCCAAGTGAATGCGAGGCGATCAGTCAACCGACGACTTATAGACGGTGTTACATGTCCGTGGATATAGCGTGCAGAGTGTTTCTTTTCCATTCACTGGTTTCACTAAAGGAAGACGGAATTTTGGAGTTGGTTCCTTTTCATTGTTATATTATTTTCTTGCGAGTTTGCCGCTTTCGTCGCCTTGCGTGTGCTCGCTCAGCGGAGGGCGAAGGACACGCGATGAGTTTGCGATTGTTTTTTTAACTACTTTCAAGGCGCTTGGTTGCATCGCAAGACTGAGCGAGAATTAGAAGAGTGAGCGTGTCTCGAAAAATGCTTGCGCTAGAGAAGGCTATAGAAGTCCGCGTGCTGGTGCTTTCATATATAGTCACGAACTTGTGCTACAAGGCGGTGTCACTGCTCACCAATAGCCACAAGAGAGATGTGAATGCTTTGCTATTAGAATGACAGATGTGTTGTAATCTGGATTACGGCCGATACTACAACGAACTTTCGGAGCTTATTTTTATGTCTATACGTGTTCAAGGGACCATTATCCCATCGCACACACCAATCTCTTGTTGAAAACGAAACGAAGAGGACTTTTAAAAACGAATTAAACGATTAGCAAAGTACGCCTGTTGGATGTCGCTAAAGAATCGTTTGTAATGCCCGTCTAGGAACCTTGATAGCTAGTGACAATGCCGGTAACCTGAAGTCGTCCCGCCAGCTCTGCGGCCACCACGAGAAAAGAGCTGAAAAAGGAACTTCCCTCTCACCGGGGCTCTCTCTTCTGTGTCCCAGACGTCGCTATTGTCACTCTACAAGTTTACAGAAGATTTACCTCTCTCGGAAATTCGTACAAAAGCAGCTTGGGGCTAGTTGCAGTGGCCTGATTGAAGGCTTGCTTCGACAACTTCGGTGGCTGAAACGCCTAGAACATCCTGTCGGCGTCAGCCTCGCTGATGCTTTGCTCGTCCCGAGACAATCTACGTCACGATTGCGCCGGATGTCACGTGTTTTTGATGGCTGCTCTACGAGCGCTTGCCTGAGTGGGCCGTTTATACTGAGAAATACAGCCATCAGGCTCAAAATACAAAAGCGCGATTGTCATTCACAGATATTGTTAATCATTTTCAGCCTATTTCTGAACACGACAGGTATATATTTCAAATTTCGTTGGAGTAACCCTTTAAGCGCGATTCCAGACATGTACACGTTACTTAAAGTATTGACCTTAAAAAACTTTTAGTAAAGTAGAGATTACTGAAATGGAAAGTAATTGAGTAAAGTACTAACTACCATAGAAAGTAGCGAATTATTTTTGAAGTTACTTTTAATATTTTAATGGTAACAAGAAAGTGCATAGGTTTTGATCCGTTAGCGAAATTCTGCTAGCCAAATAGAAAGCGGCTTGTGTCTTCACAGAAATGGTTTAATAGCTGGTTCCGCTTCTGCGTGCCTAGTTGTTTTACCTTTTTCATTTTTTGGTCAATGATGTACTGCGGACGGTATCACATCTACTTGGAGGTTTAGCACTGCCTGAGATTGATTTTGCAGACAGTGTTTGCTTGTTTACAGCGTTGCGTAAAGTACATCTACAAAGTACTTGAAGTAAAGTACTATAAATACAATGTACTTGAAGTAAAGTACTATAAATACAATGCACTTGAAGTAAAGTACTATGAATGCAATGTACTTGAAGTAAAGTACTATAAATACAATGTACTTGAAGTAAAGTACTATAAATACAATGTACTTGAAGTAAAGTACTATAAATACAATGTACTTTTAAAATAAAGTACAATCACCTTTTTACACAATCTTTCATGATGCCCTCTCATCGTCTATACAGTGTTTTTTTTTTTTTTACTGGTATGCATTGTTTAAGGAGAAATCGGAGGTGCATCAGTTTAGTTCAAAAATGGCGGCAAATATTGGTAAGGTCGCCACAGAGTGGCTGTTTTACTCTCACTGACAAACTATTCAGCACAATCAGCTTATAAGGCACTTATTTGTATCGGTCTTATAACCGGCATTACTTCACTCAGAGAAATGACCATATGACGTCTCGAAAGACAATAACGCGTTTTCAAATGACGATACGCCTTTTTCTTTTTTTCTCAGATTTAATTGGCGAATGTATTTTGAAGGAGTTGTACTTTCCTCGTACCAGAAAAAATAACTTAGTAAAGTACAGGCATATGCTCAGAGAATGTGCTTCAAGCAAAGTACAAGTTTTCTTAACCTACTTGAAGCATTATTTTAACCATGTACTTAAAGTAGTTCCCAACGCTGCTTGTTTATTTTGTTTATCTAAAAACATTAGGGGAATTTTTAAGGTTTCTCGAACGATCTTCGAATCTTGAAAGACCTGCATATTCTGAGTTTTAGGAGGAAAGGCAACGCAAAGAGGTCACGCTTGCGTTGCCCTTTAGCACGCGATTCTTCAAGTACAGCACAAACTACGAGAGCGCCAGATGAGCTTCAGAGCGGGCGCTGCATTTTGTTACCACCTTTGAGTGTGAGGATGCAGCGTGTACACCTCTCTGTAGTGAACGAGAGTTCATACGTTGCGGAGAAGCGGGGGCAAGCCCTTTCGTCGAATGCGTCAAGTCTCCTTGAGCTTAGGGACAAAAAGCAACGCCAGTCTTCGGCGCTAATCCACTTGCGACGTGCCTGTCCACACCCCGCGCCTCGCAGCAGGGTAGTTGTAGTGGGTTCTCGTGAAAATTTTTGGGGGGTTTCGGACCCTCCAAACCCTCCCCTCTTTTTCCCCTCGTGCCTCTTTGCAAATATCAGCTGATCTTCCAGCATCTTATCTCTTTTATGCAGGAATGTTTGTTGATAGGCAAACCTACCACTAAATATCGAAAGTAATTTGACTAGAAGTTACTCGGAAAAAGTAATTGAAGTAAACCACGAATTACCGAAATGAAAATGTAATTTAAAGTTACTCAACTACTCAGAAAAGTGGTTAAACTACGGTAACTTGAGTAGAATAGTTGAACTACGTAAAAGTCTGGGCGATTCCCACACTTGCGTTGATTCCAACCGAGAGGGTTGCTATGGCAACAGCAGCGTCGACTCCAACAAAACGGAGGCCCTAAACGTGTGCGCGACCAGAGAGCGTAGAGTGAATAAGTGAGTGATAGTAGGAAGTGCATCATCGAATGTTTCGCGGGAGCAAATTACTCTCGGAAAAAAAGGTGCCCGTCGGAAAGAAAATTGTTCCTTAGCCAAGGAATACTTGATTCTCACGAAAGATCGCTTGTACACTCGTGGGATTCTGGAACATTCGAACCTCGAATATGCAACAGGGTTCTCGATAATAAAAATGTAGGTCCGCTGCCTGAAATCGAACCGTGGCCCTTTGCGTAGGAACCAAGCACGATAACCATTGGACCACGGGCGCGCTGCATATACATGGTCAGCTGCGCGCGCGCGGCAATATTGCGAACTTCTCTTTAATGGAAGGACGGTTTGCTCGGTGATTTGCTGTCGAGTAGAACCATTTCGGAACGGTCTGTCTTTATATTTATCGTCGTTCACAAACATTTGTTTTACCTAAAATAACTACCCAATGGATATTTTTTTTAAGAAGAAGGAGCGATTGAGGAACTTTGTGCGTATCATATTATTGTATGTAATTTTTTATCGCGTCTCTCGTTTTTTCTTGCACCACACATTGCAATTAAAACTGAAACGTTCTAATTTACTGACCCTTGTCTCGTAAAATACTATATTTCATGGATCCTCACATAAAATCGTGATCGGTATTCTTGTTTCTCAGACAATGTGCAACCGTGTTCAAACTTGTCAATATGTTGAATACAAATATTTACAAACTAATCTGTTCCTTCTCCTTTCCCCTGCATTCAATCTCATAAAACTGGAATAGCCCAAATCCGTGAAACTTTTTCACAGCCAGTCAGAAAAACCTCACGTCAGGCAAACACCACCACCACCCCATGTACAAAGTTGTGTTTTCTATCAAAATCATATATTAGTTTCTGGTGGATGGTAATTTTTAATGTGTCTTCACTACTTTGAATGAATAAGCGCAAGTCATTTCATCATCGATATTTAAATTACTTCACTTCTAACTATTGATAACCTGATCCGGATTCCACGCTACATCTGAGGAGGGGAAAAAGCGCGGTCATGCAACTCACTTAAACGGTCTACAATTCTTCAAGATTTGTTTTGTTAGACACACAAAATTGGGATGCTTAATTTCTTCGGGCGCGGAAGATTGCTTCCGTACAAGCGCGCGAATGCACGCATGTGAAATATTTTTCTATTACTTAGGTTTGGATCTTACCCCCTCCCCCTGTTATTTACTCGTATAAATATATATCATGGTGCTAAAAACTTGGAGGGCACTTAAGCTTCACCTTTAAGAGTAGAACTCGATAGCGTTATCGGACCCCGTTCGCAACGCCTTCTCATTCGCTCCTCATGCTCTTCCTGCCAGTGAGCAGCAAGAGCGCGAGGGGTCGTGGGTTTCCATCCCGCCCAAAATTCTTCAAATATTTCTTCGAGGCAAATGAATTACTTTATAAAGTGAAATCATTTGAGACATGCGGCGACCTTTAATTCGCATTACATGTCATAATTTTAATCACTTTCATTCCACGCGTGACGTCACGTTTCACGTGAGCGTCGTTGGTTGTTTGAAATTCCCACGCGGTTCATGTGGTTGTGAAGTCCTGACCCGAACGACCAATCAGGATTTTTCCACCACCGACGCCGAAGCGTCGGTGGTGGGAATGGCGCTCCTTGTAAACGACTGAGACGCGCACAGGCGCGAGCTGTACCGGTTGGTAAATAATAACATTCGGAAAGCAAGTCGTCTGCTTCTTTTTGCGGGGGCTGTGGTGACGTCAGACAGACGCCAAGCTCCGAGTGGCTCTGATTGGAGGATAGTGGGTAGACCTCAAGGCCGCTTGCTTTGAGGTCTACCCACTATGCTTCCAATCGGAGCCAATCAGAGCTCGGCGTCGTTCTGACGTCACCGCAACCCCTGCGCAAGAAGCAGACGAACTTGCGCTCCGCGTAGGAATCATAACGAATATCTAAATACTATTAGAGCAAGTAAGAAAACCCTTTCTCCTGTATGCGAAATGTGAGCGGGTGCAGCCAGTATTCTGAATACGCTCATTGACCTCCTTCCCCTCTTCTCTCGTCGTGGCCGAAGGCGAGACAGTCATCGTCACTACCTCTCAAGGTTCCTAGACGGGCATTACAAACGAGGCGTTAGCGACATCCACCAGGTGCTCGTTTCCAATCGTTTAATTCGTTTTAAAATTCTTTTTCGTTACCTTTTTACCGAGATATTGGTGTGTTCAATGTGATGCTGCTCCTTTGAACAGATATAGACCAAAATATAAGCGCCGAAATTTCGTTGTAGCATCCCTTTAAGACTTAGATCACGAGGGGGTCTTGCACGTTTCGTGTCGACCGAGTGAATAGGCAGGGATTGAGTTCAAACGACTCCGGAAGCCAGCCACCGCTTCTCCCTGCGAGTTACTATGAGGAAATGTTTGTTTACTGGTTTACAAAATTCCACAAGGAATCAGCTCAGAAATAATAAGAGACCAGCGCTCGCAGAACACATTGGAACCAACAGGATACACGGAGGCCTTCACACAGAAGTGTTTACTACACACGGCGAGGGGTTCTCGAAATTCGCTTTCCTATTTTCAATTTGACGAGATATTCCTTCCTCAGTTCTATTTTGTCCGAATCATAATTAAAAATGTGCACCCTATTCGCCGTGGTAGATGCTCTAGTAGGATAAAGTGCCCGATATTCTATTTTAATCATCTAGCTTTTTGTACTGGGGTAGAGAACAGCACACCACCATCCGAGCGCTTCGGCACCTCAGCGCCAAAAGTGCTTGTTGGCACGACTACGTGTGCCACGTGCAGTTTCAAACTTCGGTAAAATGTCATACTACAAATATCACTTCACCAAATAAACACAACGCGTGAAAAAGAGCTTCGCCGCGCGTTACCCAGATGGCGCACAAAGCGAGCTGACGAACCGAGGGATCCGAGATCTGCGCGTTCTGTCCCAGTCTGTTCTACCCGTGACGTCGCAAACGATGATGATGATAGCTAAACAAACGCCCCCTGTAGTTCGCACACGCCGCCATACTTGTTGACAGCCCCGTGGCGAACCGTCTTTTGTGTCTATCGCTCGCCGCGACCTTCGGCGATGCTAATCATCGAAACGTCGACGATCGCGGAGGAAACGGTTGGGGTCTCTGAAGAGAAAACCTAACGGGAAACTCAGCCTAAAGAGGGAAATTAGGAATGCTCCGCGACAAGTACGGCTTCTCGCAGAGCATTACTAATTTCCCTCTTTAGGCTGAGAATTGAGACATATGTAGGTGCACTTTAGATTAAATATATCGTGCCTTTTCAAGACGTACACGTTCCGAACGCCAAAAGTGTCCATTCTGCCCCCGACAACCAAATCTATACTTCGCGCGGCGTATGAACATTCAGCAAAGCTTCCTTCATATTTGAGGTGAAGACGGGGATAGGTGATTCCCCAGAAGACGTCACTCGAAAGACCGCGTGACAGTTGAGAGGCACTTTGACCATTGTATTTTAGTTTACCTCGCAGTGTATTTGTATAACATACCGTAATACCATCGCGTGTACATCACTCGTACTGTGTTCATTCTTTTTTACATATTTCTGCAATTTTAATAGGCAATGAAAATCTACGCTGTAAACAACTTTTCTTTTTTTTTTCCTTCTTTAGTATGTCCACTTTTAATGTGGGTTGATTTTTTTTGAAGTTCAGGTTTTCTAAGGAAAGTTGAGCTTTATAGGGAAAGTGCTAGTCAGTTTCTCAGTGTTATATAACACTTCTACCCATTGCTCCTGACACGCCCTTTTTATTTTCGGTAAATATTTTACTTCCTAACTCTTCAGTGTATTTTTTTCCATTGCCGCCGGCACTGCCTCTGTAGGGGGGCCGAGGACCATGTCAAGCTGATTTATCAGCTTTTTTTCTTCGGCCTCCCCCCATTTTCTGTAAATGGGAAAATAAACTATTTGATATTTGATCCGATCTTTTTTTTTTTCAATAAAAACTCGCGCGTGCAAGAAAACGCGGTGTTCAGTTCTTCTTCGTTCCATATAGGTGACACAGATTACCAACCGTACAGCCCTCGGAATAGTGCATGTACTTCCAATACGGAGAGCAAGTCGTCTGCTTCTTGCGCAGGGGTTGCGGTGACGTCAGAACGACACCGAGCTCCGATTTATTTATTTATTTATTTACTCTCAGGATAGTGCGTAGACCTCAATGCTAGATGCCTTAAGGTCTACCCACTATTTTTTTTTTTCATTCAGCCTATGAGAGCTTGCCGTTCTGACATCATCGTGACCCCCGTGCAAGAAGCAGACGAACTTGCGCTCCACATACTCTGTGCAACTTTTGTTTCTTCTTTACAATCAACCCATTTGCAGCTTCTTAGAAGCCACAAAAAAGAAGTTCATTTTTTTCTTTTGAGTGTTTGCTTTCGATGACCTACGACTCTGACTATATTTTGTACGAGTGTCTCAACGGCACGTGACCACGGAGAAGAGAGTGAGGGGATAAGGAAGCATAAAAGTCAGGGTAACGTCCACATCGAGCGAATAAAACGTGTTTTCAGGACAGCGCTGAAGACCTAGCGACGGCGTTTAGAACTGTTGACGCCTCGTTGGCGAATTCCGGCCTGCGTCGCCTACGAACCGGGCGCCTGGATGCACGGTCGGTCTCGGAGAGGCTCATCTTTAAAAAAATAATTTCTCGGCAACAACAAAAATAACTTTTCTAATTTTTTTTTAATATGTTGAACAGATAAGGTGGATTGAATTTTTGTCTATTTCGAAAGTTTCAGGCCATGATGCCCACGTTGTTTTTTCTGGCTCTCAAAAAGGCCGTTTCTGCATTAACTGGAGATTTTGTCATTTAATTAAAACGCGACAAAACGAGACTTTGAAAACTTAACAAATGCAACGCAATTATTAGTTCTATGAAAACAGGCAAAAAAAGTATTGCAGCTAACACTCAACTCAGTTAACTAAAAAACAAATCTCATAAAGTCTTTTTTTTTTTAGCTCCCATTTGGACTTAGAATGGCTTTCGTATTTTCCTGCAAGATAGGGCTTTGGCGCCCACCTATATTTGTGTGGTAGGCAACCGTTTTTTCATAGTGCTTTTGTTAGCTACACGGATTTTATGAAAATTCCGAAAAATCTAGGCATATCAGGAAAAAAAAGATACCTTAAGAAAACTTTTTTTTTTTTTAGTTTAGAAATTTTTTTTATCCAAATTGATTTTTTTTTTGTACATATCCCAGACATCAAAAAAATTTGCCGCGTCTTCTTTGGCATAGAATGACCCGAAAGCGACTCAAACCGGTCAGTGCTCTTTCGGCATGTTTCAGGAGGAAAAACTATAATTTTGAGCCGTAAATTGTGTTGGGCAGATGGGCTCTCATATGCCTTGTACAAATAAAAACCTTGGCGGGCATAAACACCCTGTAACTGCAGAGAGTAACTGCAAAGAAAAAAAGTCTATTTTTAAACAGCCTAATTGGGACAAGCATGTCACAAAACAAATTTTCCAACAAAAACAAATTTTTTTACAGCAATATTTATCGCGCGGGACTGATTTTAGTTTGCGCCTATTTCGTCCGTTTTAAATCGCGCGCCACAAAATTGGTATTATACGTCACGGAGTGGGCTGCTCTACGTCACGGAGTGACGTATTCCAGCCACTCTGCGCGCGTCAAAAGAGCGGTAGTTTCAAATGTGGAGAGGTTGTGACTCCGACTAAATTACTAGTGAAAAGACGGTGAGTGTGCAGGCTAGCTGGTGGTAGCTAATCATGTCGTATTACACCTGAGACATTCTCTGTGTCTGTTCCTTCTACTGAAAGTTCTTCCGATTTCTTCCACCGCAGTCTCAGGTGTAATACGACATGACTAAATTACATCCTGTGGCGTAAATATTGCTAAAAAAATTGTTTTTATTTGCGGAAGATTTGTTTTGGGGGTGGCATGCTTGTCCCAATTAGGCTGTTAAAACACTTTTTTTTCTTTGCAGTAACCCTTTAAGGGTCTATATCAGCTTGTATGGTGCTGTAACACTTTTGGATGCTGACGAACATCCTAAAAATAGTGTGTATCAACCTAGATACATTTACAAGAAACAATGTACGAGCAGCACACACTGTTTGCCAAAAATAATCAAAACCGTTTTTTTTTTACAGATTTTTTAAAGGGGTATTCACACGAGGGAGAAATCCCGGGGATTTCTCCCTCGTCTGAATAGCACTTTTTTTTGTTTACTGGTTTTTAATTTGCACCGAACCTGACCGCACTGACCGTAGTAACTTAATGAAACTTTCCTATTCTCGAATTTCGCTTTATTTTAAAAGTTATAGGCAAATCAAAATTACAAAAACAAGCAAAAAAAAATAACCTCCCTCATGACGTCCTTGGTTGCTTGGGTTGCTTGAGTGGCCGTGAACCAGAGGATGGCTGCCGCACTCCGTGTCGACGGCGCGAGAGGGCGCGGGATTGAACACCAATTCGGCATGACACTTCATAGGCCACAAACGACAGCAAACATGGAGTAAAGGTCAGTTCGGAATGGGAGCCACTTCGCGCTGCCGTACCGCGAAACGCTCGGAGCCGGTCGGATCCTCCAGTCCGTAAACGACCGCAGCGCCGCCGCGTCCATCCGGGACCTTTCCGTGTCCGGCGCTACGCGTCCGGCGTGCCGGCGGCGTCTGATCCCACTACTCTTTTCTAGTATGCGCCGCCTTTTTCCACCGCTTGGTGGCGGGTATGTCGACGGGTCATTCCTTGTTTCCGTACTTTATAAACTGCTTTTGTTTCTTTTCTGATCTCAAATACTGAACAAAATCTTTTATAAATAATTGAAACGGTTCGCGACCATGTATATTTTGTATTTCGCCTAAAAAGAAGCTTTTAGCGGCTCTGACCAGTAGTAAGCCCAGGACCAAAGACGTCACATTTCGCGCGCTTTCGGTACCGCGGGTCGCCCCCGTCGGTGGAGAAGGTTTCCGTGTCGTCCGGTTAAAATATGATGCACTGGTATTTAGTTACTCTCTCCGTGCCCGCTGGCTTGCCCGAACCCCAAGAGACGTCCCACGTAGCACCCAATGTCGTGCGAACATTCCCTAGGTGTTCTGAATGTTGAAGAAACGTTAAAACACCATTCAGAACGTTCTAGGAACGTTCGTATGTAAACATTCCCCACAAGGTAAGCTGCTCAACATTCTAGGAACTTTCGTTGGCGAACATTCGTATGCCTAATGTTCTCGGAACATTCGCCTTCGAATATTCATATGTGCAACATTCTTTGAACGTTCGCTTGCGAACATTCCAAAAATTTTCGCAGGTGAAGCCAACTTTATGGAGTCCTCACGCAACCTGTGGTTCGAAACACCATCCACTATATGCCACTTTGTGCCAAAAATATGCAAATTAAGCGGAGTTTCTGGAAACGTAGCATAAGAGATCAGTTTTATCTTATATGAATCTACCGAGGAATGTAATATAAGGTGTAGGAGAAAAACAATGGTTTTCAAAACTTCATTATAAACTTGGCACTCACTGCGTATGTAGAGGTGCAGTTTTGAATAGACCCAATTTTTCGCATGTGGGGTAGAATACTTTGAAAATAGTATATCCTGCAGCTGAGAGTGGGATGCTATGTGTATCTGTTTAAGCTCGGAGTGAGCAATCAATCGGTCATGTACGCAGCACATTTTGAATGAAAGAAGTTGACAAGTGACAGGTAAACTGTCCTTAGTACATGCTCGGGCTGGTGAGCTGGGAAAGCGGTAATCTTGTGCCTCCGCTCTCTAAAAATATCTTTTGATTAAAAAAATATCCATCGCCCTGTGAGCAGCTTTACCATCATCTATATATGTCGTGCGGCTGATTAGTGCTGTTTCCTAATCAAACCGTAATTGTAAAATCTTTGTCTCAGAAAATGATCCCTGAATGTAGGGATCAAGGATGGGCAGTATTTCAAATACAAGCATTTGAAATAAGTATTTCAAATACTTTGTGTAATTTGCATTTGTATTTAATTACAAATCGGGTAATGTATTTGACGTGTGTATTTAAATACTAAAACGTGGGTATTTTAAATACAATTGTAATTACATACAATTTTGTGGGCGAAAATACATTCCTCAAATTCACTGTCACTGTCCAGAGCAGGAAGAAAACTACGTTCTGCGCCGAATGCAGTGTCTCTCAATGAAGCACAAGCGTTTAGCGACTGATTACGGTGCTAGTTCAGGGCAAGAATAGTGACGAAATCGACGTTCACAGGCAGACTGGCTAAATAAGTGCCTGTGACAACTTGTGATGCTTTCCAGCCTGATTTCCGTCCATATTTTTGCCTGGAACATTCCAAATGCGCGGGTCGTCTAGATTTTCATAACTGGTGCGAGTTGCAACAATAAAAAAATCTCTAGCTAGTGCTGCGCGTCTTGGTCGTCTCGGTTCTTTATTGGTCTATACCAAAATGTAATCGACAAAAAAAGCTGCTTGAAGCTCTGTACTTTTTTCACCTATTACGTCCAAGCTGATTACGTTTTTTTTGTGATTATATTTCCATTACGTTACTAGAGCCTCGCACACTAACTCCCGAGTGTACGATGCAAAATTTAAATGAAATACCCAGAAACCTGTTGCAGGTGCCCTGAAGTCGCTGACGCAAATTGCGAGGAATGTATTTTCAAGAGTATTTGGAGGAGACCAAATACATTTGGTTGTATTTGTATCTTGTACTTAAATGCTTTTTTGAAAATGTAATTAATTTGTAATTGAATACATTTTTGACGAATTATTTTGTATTTGTATTTCAATACATATTTGCATGTATTTTGCCCATCCATGGTAGGGATGTACCTACGCACGTTCCGGGGAGATTGAAAGGATGTCCCTGCATAAATTTGCAACATTTCAAGAAAGTTGCAGAAGTTCTTTGGATGTTCTGAGAACGTTCTTTGAAACTTTTTAGGATATTTGAATGTTGATTGAATATCCTGGTAATGTTCTATGTCGTTCTCAGAACGTTTTAAGAATATCCCTTTGAAAACATTCCCCGAATGTATCGATAAGTGCCTGCGCCACATCCCAACGACGTCGATAGAATGTTCTTACGTAAATTTCCAACATTCCAAAAATGTTGTCTATGTTCTCTTGAACATTCCCGGAATGTTCTCAGAACGTTCTCCTGGTACGTGGGGTGGAAACAGCAAAAAAGGTAGACGCTTATATATGATTGCAGTATTTTACGTATTGAGAAAACAATGAAATAACCAATGAGTGCTGTCCTTAATTCATTCCTTAGCCACCACCATCCAAACCGAAGCCAACTGGCCAGCCTGCCGCGCATGCGCAACCGAGTCGAACCTCAATGCAAGGTTCGACGAACTTTCCACTAAAAGTTCGAAAAAGTCGAACCTGGTCGAACCCGAACCTCGGCCGGTTCGCGACACCCCTAGTTAAAAGTTCAAAGGTAACCGGTTCGACCCAGTCGAACCCCGAAAGTTCGACCTAAAAATCGGTTCAACAAAGGTTGGCGACACCCCTAGTAGCAAGTGAAGCCACCGGAAGTGCGATGATTGTCCCGAAAGTCAGGCGTGTGGTGGGCTTCCTTGTGCGTTCAGTCAATGTTTTGGTCCATGCTTTTCTGTCTTTGATTGGGTATAATACTCCCGTTCTGAATTAAATTCCGAGAACCAGGCATTGGAACGTGGGACATACACACACTTGATCAACTAGAATCTCAAAATTTTCACATTGAATGGCTTACCAGACTTCTCGGGTCCGGATGCGCTGTTACTCCGCAACAAGCAGGCTCTCTTGGGATGACAAGAAAAAATCCAGCGCCCTAAATGCTGTTCGATTCAGCACTCGAAGAGTTGAAAAGCCTGTCAAGCGCTTACTTCCAGGACAAGCCGCTTACTTCCGGTGGCTTCATACCTGTCTGCTCTAGCTCAATGTAGAGTTCCTGTATATAATAATAATAATAATAATAATTTTTATTTTTGCATCCGTATGGGTATGAGCTCGATATGCTCCCTCTCCGGGGGAGCGTATCGAGGAACTCTAGCTCAATGCGTCATCCAGCCCCTTCTAGTGGAGATCAGTGGAAAACTTGCCTTTTTCTGCGCTAAAACACAAGCTGCGGCCGCGGTAATGCAGGCGTCGTCGGGTGTAGCAGATTGCCGATCGTAGCAGATGACACTTTCGCCCTTGCGCCAACACCTAGAATAATCAAAGCCTGTGCACTAGAATTTTGATGTCATCACAGTGAGTTTTCGCAGCAGACGACACCGCAATTCCCCGTGGAGGTTGCTGAGAATATTTACAGCTATCACTGTAAAGCTTCTCACTTACAAATGCAAGAATCCCCTTACTAAAATACTGCCTTCATTTGTGAAATATTTATTGTACCCTAGAGGAAAATGAGTTTTTCTGGCAACCTACACCAGGATCTTTTTACAGAAATCCCGCCGTCACTTGTGAAGAATTTATTGTACCCTGGAGGGAAATGACCTGACAGAAAAATTAAAAAAAACAATGCTTGGACCAGACCACACACTTAATATTTTCAATGATAGAATGACAAAACAAATTCAAAACACAGGAGTACCAAAGAAAACAGTGGTATCACAGTAAAGCCAGAATAATCAATGCGATAAACCTCAGCTTCTGACACTTGCATATCAAGACAAAATGAGAGGCAGCTCTTAGTCAACCAAGAGCAGACCAGACATGATCGGTCCCGTAGATACGGTCTGTGCACTCGCATCCATCCCTGGGGCTCTGACTTCTGGACGGGACCTAAGTGGTCGGAGTCGCACCACCCTTAAAATACACGAACCAGACAAGTCCCCCACTGCCCGCACTGCCACCCTCTGTCCCACACACAAAAGGGGCCACTGGAGAGATGTGCTTTCGTCAGGAGCGAGCACCAGCTTCACAGGCGATCCATGTACTCGAGAGACCAGTACTGCTACACTCGGACACACATACACCACAGTGGCTGGTACGGAATGGACCACTTCTTGCTCGTCAAGGAGCATGCCAAAGGGTAGAACATCAGTCACCCTCAAACACTCCGACATAGTAAAAGACCCGTGTCCGTCACCTCCTGCTGCGATGTCCATGTCTTTCACATCACCAACGTCTGTTACAGCTGCCACTTCCGAGGACTCTCTGGATTCAGGAATACTCTCTACAGTGACATGTGAGTAGTCAGTCGTTTCTGCACCAGATGCAGACTTCATTAGCTCCTGGGATTGGGCTCGCTCCTCCAAGGCTCCATTGTCTGCAGTCACATGGACTTTTGTGTAGGTGTCTTCAGCAAAAGTTATGGAATCCTCTCTTCGTGGTTGGCAAGGTGTGCTGGTCAAGGTGGTAGGTTCGTCTGTCACTGTAGGAGTTCTGGAAGTTGGAGATGCGGTTGAACTAGAGCGGTCGTTTAGGTGGCCTTCGTCACACAGCATTCCTCCTGGTTCCTCCGAGACAATACTTTCAGTTACACTTACAAAATCTTCTGTGGTTGTGCTCTCATTTACCTCAGATACTGACACAGTCAGCATTTCTGGGTCCCAGTCCTTGGTGGCTTTAACATCAACATCTTTCTCACATGATGGTGTCTGTTCAGCTTGCTCCAAACAATCAGAGCGCATTGATTCAACTGTTTCTGAGACTGGATCAATGTCCCATATGGCTGAACCATCCCAAATACCTGCCTGCTCAGTTAGGTCAGTTTGATGAGAAACCTCGGCTGATGCTTCCAGGTCCTGCGGCTCCTCCGCAAGGCTGTCCAGAAACTTCTGAACATGGTCATGGCCTTCACCAGGTATAGCATCTGGTTTGCTATCGTGGGGCAGCGGTGGTACACCCAGTGGCATGACAGCTGTAGTCCCGCTGCCAGCGTCTGCTTTGGTCCACATGTTCAGGACACCAGCGTTTGTAAACTTAGACAAGCTCACAATCCTGCGGTCATATGGAGTCTCCCATTCATCTTCCTCATCGTCTGGAACCTTCTCTGCAATTTCTAGAGGGGTGTCCAAGGCACAATTCTTCAATTTGGCTAGAGCAGTTTGCTCGATGGTATTACCTTGCGGACAATCCGATGCAGTAGTCGAATCATCTGCTAAGGTAGGTCCAGGTTGTGTATCTGGTGGCAGGTCCTGAGCTACATCCGACCTTGTGGTAACCGTCGGTTCAGAATCTGATGCGCTTGAGTAGAAGATTCTATCGTCACCATTAGTCGAGTCATCATCGTCCTCGCTAGGAGGCCCAAATGCATCAGTGTGGCGAGTCCTGACATGGTTCGAGTGGTCTTCGTCGTCAGACTGCTCATTACTCACCTTTTCCTCTGGAATGTAGGGCATGCTGCTGGCACCAATTAGTTCCATAATATTCCACTCTGAGCATTCTGTTTCTCTAACAGCCAGAAACTCCACTTCCTGACCAATGCATAGCTGTGTAAAGCTGGTAGAAGCTGGGCTCAAGGTCTTTGTGTGAAAGCTAACCTCGGCATAGTCGCTGGAGCCACCAAATGTAGCGGCAAGGACCCCATTTTCCTTTCCCAAACTGATGATCCAGCCCCTGCCCTGAACAGGGGGACCATTGAACTGCTCAAAGGAGATGCTGTCCTGTGTAGGCACTTGGACACCTGTCTTGCAGTTTGTTTGTCCATCACAAGCTTTTTTTCCCAGGAAGTACAGCTGCCCATCCTGCAGCCTGAATCTGTTCTTTTGATTTAGGATTGCCTGGACAACTGTGCTGCTAGTAAAAGAGTGCTCGAAGCTCTCATCCAACAATGCAGACAGGACAGACACAAGAGGTGCATTGCCACTGTCAGTTTTGTTGAGTTCCACTTCCACAAGCAGTGCGATTTCCTCCACCTGATCGGTGGGCAATGCTCCAGAGGACAACACAATCAAATGTTCCTCGTTAAGAACCAAAAACTCATCTCTTTTATGAAAAAACAGCAGCATTGCTGCTGTGTCAGGAACAAGGCATTGGAACATCCTCTCAATTTTGTGCCGCATCATGGTGTAGAACGTTGCTATGTCAACCATGTTACCCGTAGCCAACTTGGTGCAAACTGCAGCCAAGGCCTCCTCCAGGACAAAGAGCAGTGAGGCTTGGTGCTTGAGAGGCCACGATAGGATGACATTGTCTTTGGCTATCTTGAACATGTCAAAGCAGCTGCTGACCAGGGAGCACAATTTTTCAGTTTTGCTTTTTCCTTGATGCTTGTTCAGCTCTTGAGTGGACTGCTCCTTAATGACATTAAGGTGGCCCAGCACAGTGGAGAAGGGCTTTGGACTCTTCACCAGCAAGTCTGCAGCCACGATTCCAATCACTTGGCAAAAGGACTTTGGCTTGCTAGAAAAGGGGCACTCCTTGGGTTCGGTACCATCCTCTTCCTCCTCACCATCAGACTGAGCAAGCCAGACCACAGCGACAGTCCGCAGTACAAAGAAGAAATCCCTGTATTTGTCAAAGAAGTCCAAGAACTTGTCTTGAGGGTAGATTTCTTCGAAGTAGTTCTTAACAAAAGGGGATGCTTTGGACAGGTTCTCCTGTAGTACCGCCACTGGTATGGGGTACGTGCTCAGTCTGAGAGTCTTGATGAGGTCTACAAAAAACTCCAGGGCAGAGGCCTCGCACAGGTTCTCAGATGCCTGGTGGTAATCTTGTTCCTCTTCATCACTCAAGTCTCTTCTTAGGCTCCCAGGACCCATGGACAAGTAGATATTCTTGTTCTTTGAAAGGGCAAACTTGCTCGGAGGTTTCAAAAGGAAGTTCTTCAGAGTCTCCTTGTTATAGGCCTTGCACAGGAAACCTTGCACTTTTGGTGGAGTAAGTGGCAGGAACTCCCAGAGGATCTCTGGAGAGACAGCCTTGATCTGGTGGGACTGCAGGAGCTGCATCAAGGCCGCAAAAACTTCAAGGGCCAGCACGGATGGCTGCTTCTTTGCCATTGTCTCCGAGCCAGACTCCACCTCAGCAGCCAAGCAGACATTTCCATTCTTGCTGACCCTGAAGTGATTCTGGTAATGCTGGAAGAAACTAGCAATACTCTTCCCATAGTGTTCTAGCAGATATGCGCTCAAACGACGGTGAAGGCAAGTTGAAATTGACAACAAGGTGTCTGGTTTAACGACCCGCACACCATAGCTACCTGCCAAGTTCAATAGGTCTAAAAAGAACTTTTCCAACTGCTTCTCCAGAGGAAGGCTCCTTGTGCGCCATGCCTCTCCATTTTCTTCACTGTCTCCAGAGCCGGGGGAGATGTCTTCAGTTGGTGCCTTGTCACTGTTGGCAGCTGGTGCCGTCTTGTTCCTTTCCCCAAATGAGAGTTCCACTGCCCCCGAGCTGTCGATGCTGAAGTGGGTTGCATGGTCTAGGAAAAATCTGTCGAACTGCCGGTAGGGGTAGAAGTGCTGGAAGTATGCAAACACAAGAAGTGGAGCATCAGCCAGGCACTTCCGTAGCTGGTCTACGTGGGCTACTACACCTCGCTGCATGTGGTCTTTGACAATGTCCTCAAAAAACTGTATGGCAGCCAGCCTGTCTGCCATAGAACCGTCAGCACTGGAACGGGTCTCCCATGGAGTCTCGCAGTGCAGCTCCCCTTGATGGCTCCTCGCCAATGGTAAGGCAGGGAATTCATTGTCCCTCGATGACTGTCCAGGACTTCTGTTACCCTGGTGACTCGTCGTCTGACCGTTGTTCGTTGTGACACAAAACGAGGATTTGTGTGCGTTGAAGAAGTCCAAGAAGTTGACCTCATTATAGGTTTTCTTTAGAAAACGTTGCACATTGCTGGGGGCCTCACAGAGCTGAGCAAACAACGAGTCTATGCTGCAAGTCTGCAGCTCGATGCCAGGACTATTCAACACCTGCCGGTAAAACTCGACTGCATCAGCCTCATCCTTGGAAACTTCACTGTCGAGCATGCCGTTGTCCGAGTGCCAGAAGCTTCCGAAGTCACACTCGTTCAGGAGAGCCGCGGGTGGCTCGCTCACAAGGTACACATTGCCGGAGAGCGAGACCCCAAATTCCTCGGGATGGTTCTGAAAAAAGCGCTTCATTTCTCGTCCAGGGTAGTTCAGGTTGAACAGGGACTGCACACCACTTGATGCCTCACCAAGGAACTTCCTCAGACCCATCACTGGAACAGCTGAGTGGTGAAAGGCCTTCATGGATCTGAGCTTCTCCTTGAAGAATTGCACAGACATCTTCTCCAGGTTGTCCGTGCCATGCATCTGGACAATATCAGACGTGCGGAAGACACGCTCGCTGCCATCCAGCTGAAAATTCTCAGGGTAGCGCCTGAGAAACTCTGCCAGGTCTCCATTGTAGGCACTTTTGATGTGCCTCCTTATGCCAGCTGTGGCACTTGTCAAGTAAATGTTCAGCTCACTGATGCTGACCGGTGACAGCTCCGACTGCTTCTCGCTCTCAATGGCGTCAGTGAAGTATGCCACGCAGGCTCTCTCGATGCTGCTCATTGTGGCCAGCAGGTGATCAGCACCTGCAGTAAGAAAAGTAACTCAGCATCATTGATGAAGTGTTCATTCCCCTCAACCCATTCCAAAAACGGAAAAATAAATAATGCACCTCAACTGAACCCTAGTATCAGTGATCATAATAAAAATAATAATTAATCATAATTTTTATTTGCACAAGAAAGTTTTGCCTACTCAGCAGCATGTAAGGCTAACAGAAAGGCTGGTACCTTTATGAAAGTGTGCCTGCTAGTCCACTACTGAGTGGGTGCAAACAGTAAACAACAATAGTGGTAAGTACAATACAAGAATAAGAGGTAAACATATATAAGGAACAATGAATTATTGGTTCATGAAGGGAAAGACAAGACAAACCGCTGTGTCCCATCCCACCCCACACAAACCACAGCGGAGGCCCCAGCCATGAGCCCAATACTGCAAGCACGGCCTCTGTGCATGGCACATCCCGCACAGCTGAGTCCGCGACCGCGGCCCCCACTGCACCCCGCCCCAGGGCGACACGGAGCACGAGTGGACACCTTTAGATGAACCCTTTACGGGCTGTCTCTCATGAAGAGAGATGGTGGCCATATAGTCTGCATAGCTCGTAGGATTCCTCCCTGCCTCATAGAAGATGCTTGCACTCCTTCAGCGGAACAGAGAGATGCTCTCTGATGCCTGCAGGAATCACAGTCATGCCATGCCTTACAGTCCTGGCATGTAGCGGCTCAGGCTGGCCAGTACGCCTACTTACACGCACTGCCGTTGACAAGTATGACCCAGTCAGTGAACCGTCCAGTGCGCGGCAAACCAGGCGCATGCGAGTCATGCTATGATGGTGTTCTAGTAGCCACCACCCCGCACATTTAAGTTGGATAATCTGCATCCGTGAATCCCGAAGCGCAGACGCCAAGCGTCGGGGAACCACGCCTCTGTACACTGTCAATTCGATCCACCGGATGACGTTGAGACGGGGCCATACAGCGCTACGATACTTACTCCAGCAATGCGTACAAGGTGCAGAAGGCTGAAGGTCCACATGACCTGGACACTTCAGGAACAAATCCCATGGTTTGCTGAGCCTTTGCTACAACACTGGCTATGTGCACAGCAAAGTCCAATGTTTATATGAATGTAACCCCTAAGATGGTCAAAGAATCATAGGTGGCTAGGGGCACATTGAGCAAATAGTAGCCAGGCTTATCCTACCTGCAAGCACCGCTAAGGTGCATCACGGAATTTTTTGCAAGGCTAAGCTGTAGGCAGTTGTCAGTCAGTGGCCAGCACTTTATGTGTTGATGTAGTCCTGGAGAAGGCGCCAGGTGTTGGGTGAAGTAGGTGTTAACAGTGTCGAGGTCTCGTCTGCGTACTGGACGAGAGGAAACCCATTGTCCTGGCTTTTCTTTACCTTTGTGAATAGGGGTGACCAAGGCGTGTCGCCAGGTGGCAGGAACAGCTCCCTCATCGAAAAGACTCTGACGCTCACAGGTGAGAGAGGGCAAAGTGTACGGGTGTATCTCGAAACAACCCATTCTTATCTGAACCCTTCTCGTTTGAACCCATTCGCAAAACGCCCTTTTCGTTTTAACCTTTCGCGTTTCGACCCTTTCTTATTTATACCCTCTCATATGAACCCATTCTCATTTGAACCCTTCTCGTCTGAACCCTTTCGCAAAACGCCCTTCGCGTTCTAACCTTTCGCGTTTCGACCCTTTCTCATTTGAACCCGTTGTCATTTGAACACTGTAGTGAGGTATAGAAAGAAGGAAAAACAGTTGAGGATGAAGGTTGAAGATGAAGCAAAGCGGCACCATCTCTTGCATAGCACATGAAACAATTTTCCTCATGCCTGCGTGCCACCCCGAGTCTGTTGACGTAGCTACGTGGTCACATGGTGACGTGGTTTCAAAAGTGCTAGCGCAGATTCGGTACTTCATTTCTCTTCTGTCACTGTATGTCGTTAAGATGTCGTCGTGTGGAGTGGATGGATCATTGTGCTAGTCGTGTGTTATTGCTTGTAATGGCCAATTCGGGTGGTCATTTTCCCTGAAAAAAAGTTTTCCCATATCTTCGGCAAGGGCGTTCGCGTGGTCAAAGGCTGGCGGGTGCAAGCTTTTCGGGCAGCAGAAGTTTTCCCGAGCTCCAAGAGGTTGGGCAGCTTGTCTGCCAGACTGTATCTGGTATCGTCACATCCGAATCGGGATAGGGAACCAAACGGAACAATGCTCGCTGAGGCGGCAAATAGCGGGTTCGAGTGGCAAACAAAGCCATCGAGACAGGCGCCCTTTTGCGCTCTGAGACAAGATAGCAAAAACAACGAAGAGAAAGATAATTTATGTTTCAAAGAAAGTCAACATTTTTGGAAGAATTTATCCAGCCTGAGCAAAGTATGTTTGCTCTGAGACACGGGCTGCATCATACATCACTTTATTTTACAGCTCTGTAATAACAAGTTATTACACCGCTGAAAAAAAAAGTATGCATAGTGATGCAGTTTGAAACTTGAACACGCATTACAATTTCAAGGAGGGTGTGCAATGAGAAGACTGAGGATTCCAAAAAAGGTACTAGAGAGTTTTAGTAGATCGTTCCGATACCCCCAATAGCCCCAATAACGATACTATGCATGCGCAAGTGAGGCGGTGGCGGAGTATCGGGTATCGTTATCGGAGTCATGGGAACGATCTACTAAAACTCTCCACTAACAGTAAACAGAATATGGAAAGCGATGCTGGCAAGCCTCCGTGGCAACAGTTAATCGATTTTTATTTGAAATTTATTGAAATTTGACGCGCGTGCGGGCAGCACCACACTGATTTATACATCTGCCCTTTCATTGATTTTATATTTTAATATTCTGTCAGCTGTAGGATGACCACCCGTCCCGCGACTCGCGGGACTGTCCCGCATTGAAGGCTCGTGTCCCGCGTCCCGCGAGAAATTCCCAAATCTTCAAAATGTCCCGCAGTTCATACTGTAGTAAAATTCACTCAGCAACTCATGGTGCTGCCGAACAACGGGGAAGTACGGAGGTTACCGGTAATCTATCCAAGCATTGCGGGAAGCGATCATCGCTCTGCAGGAGGCCCGACGAGCATTCGTCGTTGTGCCTCTCCCCTTAGTGGCAAAATATTGTAAAAGAAAATTGCTTGTTTATTGCCATTATTTTTATATCGCTGTTTCAACGCAAAAAGGTTGCTGTGGATTTCTTTTTTTTTTTTTTGTGAAGACAGCCACACAAGGCAAAAAGAAAAAGAACATATTGTTAAAAATTTGCGTAGGACCATTTTCATAAAAGTAAGCGTAAACAAGAAACAATAACCCGAAAAAGATATACTGTTTCTTAATTTCATTTGATGCATTGAGTGCTGCTGGAGTTGATTTTTATGCTTTCAAATTCGACACATTTAGTAACATATTTGGCATAAAAAGAAGATATATCACTGGGAGTGAAAATTATTTTAGCTTAATTGCTGCAATACAATTTTCAGGTGTACAAACAGCATAGAATATTAAATGTGCTAACAGGGCCTCAGTTCGTGGTGTGCGTGTTCATAAATCTCCTCTATAAACCCCCCCCCCTGCCCCCCCCCCCCCCCTTGCCCCGCGTGTCCCGCATTTCGCTAGTGGGAAGGTGGTCACCCTAGTCAGCTGTGCGGACTGTGGTAATGCCAATATTTTAAAAAATTTTGTGAAGCCGCTTCTGTTTACACACATCTCAAAGAGTCATAATTTATGTTGTTGGCGTATGCAGCGTGCTCATGGTACCATAGAATGATCGAAGAAGAAGTTAACAGAGCTCACTCGCGACCCAGTCAAATAAAAACGCCAGTTCATTGTGCTTTGCATTCGGGTGGAGAGGGTCACGTGATGCGCTGCTGGCGCGTTTTTGATCGCCGGAGCCACAGACAAGGGCTCGAAGGCAATTAATTACCCGAATTCGCCATAAATACCGCAGAAAGATTGCGAGATCATGATGTTGGATTAATTTGGATTCGAAATGAGAGAGGTTAAAATGAGAAAAGTTTTTCTGACAGTGGTCAAAACCAGAAAGTATGTTTTGAGAAAATTTGAAACGAGAAAGGTTAAAATGAGAAAAGTCTTTTTGAGAAGGGTCAAAACCCGAAAGTTTGTTTTGAGAACGGTTTAAATGAGAAAGGGAGAAACGCAAAAGTTGTTTTGCGCTGGGTTGAAATGAGAAGGTAAAAACGAGGAGGTAGAAATGCGAACGGGTTCAAATGAGAACCACTCAAGTGTACTGTGTGATCGTCCTGAAAAAGGCAGGTGCCACACCATTTAGGCCAGGGCGATGCAAAGGCTTGATCTTGGACAAAGCAGTGCACACTGCCTCCGCTGAAAATGTGATCTCCAGGCTTGGTGTTGGTGCGAAAGCAGCAGATTGTGCAGACCCCCGTGGTTCGTCATTGATGTAGACAGACGAGAAGCGGTCTGCAAAAAGTGCTGCAATTTCATCAGGGGCATCAATCGTTCTGCAGTTGGCACTGAAACTGAGACTTTGGCCAGGTGTTCGGAGGCGGCTCACGTAAGACCAGAATACCTTAGGGTCGTCCTTCGCCTTTTTGGCTATCCTGGAAGTGTAGCACTGGTGTGCAACACGTACGGTAGCTTTCAGAGTGCGTTGATGGTCTTTTGCAGCACATAATGTAGTAAGACAGTTAGAGTGGGAGGCTTTCTTGAATAGCCCCCTCTTTATTCTTGCTGCCTTCATTATGTCAATGTGAACCACAGGTAGAATTTCCGTCTTGAGGAGCGAGTGCAGGAGGGCATGTATTTGTTCTGAATTGCACCCACCAGATCGCACCACAAGTAGAAATTGGCAAGAGAGTCCTCTACAGTCGTCGTTATGCACCAAAATGCTAGGTGCCCCCTGCGTGGCAACACCACGGCGTACGTCACTTTGATCGCCAGAAGATCACTACCAGGTAGTCCCTCAGAAGTCTCATGGGAAACTATACAAGCCGGGTCTGCCACAAGGGGAAGATCTAGGAAGCTGAAAGTTCCGACCGGAGTTGAGTAGGTCGATCCGCTGCATGACTGCGTGAAGCCAGGTGATGATGTGATGTTGAGCAAGAAGTCCTCCAAATGATCGCGGGGAATAGGGTCATCGTGGGTGAACCAGTCAATGTGCGAGTCGAAGTCACCGAAAACCAGTATGCTCTAATAGCTCCTGCGAGAAGCCGCCCGCAATAATACCCCGAGGAGCCTGTACGACAACTCCTCCCGTGTCGACGGCAGGCAGTAGACACAGCCTACCAGGGTTGTGCTCTAAGGTAGGCAGAGCTCCACGAAGAGTGCGTGCCGACGCCAGGAAGGCCAATAGGACACCTCCCCTCCTGCCACCCCCATCTCTCCGGAACACGGTGTAAGCATGCGTGTCAAAACATTTGCTGTCTGCTACACTCGCGTCGAGTCAGGTCTCCTAAGCAGCAGAGCAGAACCTGGGGGCAACGAGGACACATGTACCCGAAAGTCAACCATCTTGATACAAATACTTTGGCAGTTGCCATACCAGAACGTTGTCACCGTTCTCCCTTCGCTGGATGATCTCGCAGTTGCAGCGGGTGTGGGCACTGTGGATGGCTATTTCGAGGAGGTCACGGGAAAGTCAAACAGATTGTCCGCAAAGTCGGGCAGGGAGCAACCCAGACAGCCAGAAATCGTTGCTGGGGCTGAACTTTCTGTACTGCAGCAGGGGAGACATGCACGCACGGTAGGACCAGTGGTCGCGTGCATCTATGTGCACGCAACATCTATGTCTCCACAGCCTGGCAATCCGGCACACGTTTCGCACAACGGGTGTAGGTGGGGTGTTGAGGTCCTGGATTCGAAATGACGTCACCGGAGAAAAGAACCGCAGGGTCTACCAGCTACTCGACACAGAGGCAGAACAACATGCGGGCCACTGAGTGCCCCTCCCCGCGGGGTCGTGAGTCCTCTAAGCTTAACGGCTGCATCAGACCTGTTCAAGCGTCTTGCACAGGACACATCAGTCGCAGCGGCGGCACAAAAACCAAAACCCCGCAGGCCCACGCTGTTTGGCGGAGAGATGCAGGTGAAGGCGCGGTGGGTAACCAACGACAGCAGCAGGAAATAGGCAAAAATTATACGAGACGAACCGCATCCTGTACCTGGGGCCGCCACTTACAGTACAGCATCAAGTGTTCTGTTGCCACCTCCCTATCTCCACATGCTATCTATATCCTGATTTGCTTTGCCATGCTGTGTGATGCGAAGAATGCTGCCGCCTCTTCAGACATTTCATAGCCTTTTGCAACGTCCCCTGGACAACTGTGAAAGTGGAGGTGGCATATGACTTTTTGTAGCAGGCGAAATGTTAGTTTGGAGCAGCCATTGACCCTTTTGGAGCAGATCCCAACATGTACTGGCACATCACTTGAAAATTAAACAGTGACTGCATCATTAAGTGAGACAATCACTGAAAATAATTGAGGGCTCATCTTTCATACTGAAGCATTTAGTTATTATCTTTTGTAATTATAATACATAAAAATAATCACAAAAAGTACATGACACACAACTGTCTTTTTAGAAATAAGGCTCAGGACAAAGTAGGTTCCATTTATACTGGGGATTAAACCTTTGAAGTCTTCTTTTGGGTATCTCCCAACAAATAAATATTTCCATACTGGACAAGTGTCGGGGCGCCCTCGGCAGGCTCATTTCTCCTTTGCGATCAAGCGTCAGGCGCCTTCCGACAATTTCCATTTAGTTGGGTATGTAAAATACGCATACTTAGATTTTTGTCCCTCTAATAAAATGCCGTAAGCGCAAGTTTTTTTTTTTCTTTAGGGGCGAAGCTCCTTAGGGTTTAGCCTTGTCCGTCCGGCGTCCGTCCGGCGTCCGTGCCTACATCGATCTTGCTGGTGCTCATGCTCGTGCTCGTGAGCTCACGTGCTCGTGTAGAGCAAAAAATAAAATGTTTGCGCGGTCAACAGGATTCGAACCTGTGCGGGGAGACCCCAATGTATTTCTAGTCCATCGCCTTAACCACTCGGCCACGACTGCGGGACGGGTAGGGGGCTCTGAGATGTGGTAGTAACTCAAGAGCTGGGGATGTCATGGATGAAACGTTGCATGTAGCCGCTCAACGTCTATACAGGAGAGGGCGCTGCAGTCAAATGCGTATATAATCGCGTTAAACTTTGCATGCATTGGCTCAACGTTTATAGATAAGAGGGCGCTGCGGTCAAATGCTCAAATGCGTATATAACCACGTTCCATACCACACATTCTCTTTCTGACATGGATGAAAACGAACGAAAGGCTCGGCATGCTGCGGCTCAGCATCTACGCACACAAGCACCACCAGAGCTTCGCCCCAATCAACATCATTCACCACGTGGAGATGCGGTCAATTTTTTTTTTCTAGATGCGCGGACGAGCATTTTGCTAACGATTTTGGATGTTCAAGATGGCAGCCTTTACTGCGTCCGCGTTTTACAGACTGTGCAGTCTGGAGACTATGCAGTCTGCAGTGACAGAAAAGTCAAAAGGCAAAGACATGAAAATATTTTCTACTGTAAAACCTGCACTCGACACCCCAACTTGCACCCTGGCATTTGGTTTGAAAATTATCATATGCTGCACAAATACTGCTAGTATAGTTCAATAATTAAAATATAAGGACAATGCAGAGTTATTTCAAAACTTAACATATTGATCATTGTATATTAAAGAGTTTAATCTGAAATCACTCATTGATTTTATATTTTTTTCGCTTAATTTAGCTGACTAGAGGGACCTACAAGTGGAAAACTCACATGACCCCAAAAGGTTAAAAAAAAAAAATGGTTGAAAAATTAATCATAGCAAAATACTACAGTTGAGATAAAGTGTCTCTCCCATTCCATCTTTTAAACTTATAGTTAATGTAGCCCGTCAATAACATTTATGTAAAATTTGAAAAAGATCTAGCATATTCGCGAAAACATCTATGTATCAACGAATACCTGTTCCACCAAGATATAAGAAAACATACAAAGCTGAAATATATAATATCAGATACTGCAACTAGAGCTCTGCATAGGCCGATGTTTAGGAGCCCGGCCCGCTGTTCCTTGGGCCCGGGCCTGCCCGCAACCCGCTATCTATCAGCCGGCCCATCCCGGGGCTAATCTGTATGGGTGCACTGAAACCCGCTTTATTTTTGCCCAGTGTGAATAACTAACAAATTGCGCGGCACGCCAGCTCGCTTGTTACAGTTACACATGCATGCTGATTATGGTACCCCATGGTCACTGAAGTTAGCATCAGGGGTGAGACAGATGGAACAAGTTTTGGAGCAATTTTTGGAGCAGAAAAATCGGGATTTTGGAGCAGCTTAAGAGCACGAAATTCTCGTTTTGGAGCAGCAGTTTACGCATCTTGGAGCAGCTTCGGAGCAGAAAAGTCTATAGTTTGGAGCAGATTAGGAGCAGAAAATGTTAGAGCAGCTTATCAGCCACTGAAATCATAAAAAATCGAATTTAAATCACATAAATCCCATTTTTCTTTTCTAATCGTTATTTTTTTCCACCGTGGTTCCAATATAAGTCATCAGTGCCGATACGCACCAAGATAAAAAATAAAAGAACAAAACAACGGAAAAGGCAAACCCGAGTCCAATGCGTACAGATGAGGACAAGAAACACAGGCTTGTTGCAAAGTTGGGTGGGCACCAGCTACCTCAAGCTTATACCAACTGGTGCCAAAGTGCAGTTGTAGTGCAAAACGTTTTAAAGCGGTGATTCGAGAGCATTAACAGGGAAGTACGATTTGCTAGGACTAGACATCGATCGGATGCTCGTAGAAAGCATGTCGAGACTGAATAATCACTCCACAAATGTGAGTCCCAAGGTAACTAAATAGTAAAGGGGTAGAAAAACTATGAGCACCACATGCACGCTAAATACGGGTGTGTGACTGATTCATTCGATTATTCACGCACTGGAAGCCCGTGTGAAATAGCCGAAAGTACTCACGGCGACGGCGCCATCCATTTTGTTGAGAAGATTACGGACACGAATTAACAATTACACGATGGAGGCGCTCAATAGCACTTTTAAGAAAAGGTTTATTCTCAAAATGAAAGCCCGAGCATCGTACGGGCATACGGGCATCAATATCTGCACGGGCTTGCTAGCCCGTGCAGATCAAGATCGTACGGGCTATGAAGATGAGCTTGCGATGCACGAGCTCATCTTGATAGCCCGTGCATCGCGGTCTGGCTGCCTGGCCCGCGGCCAGACAGCCAGACCGTGTGATAGCGCACCGATAGCATGCAGTCAAAAATGGCAGCGGAAAGTAGTAGGAAAATCGTGAAAAGACCACGTATCATAGTTATAGAAAGATACTACAGCTGAAATCTTAGAATCCGGCGGTTGCTTGCGCCACCCTCTACCCGTGCCGTGTACTTTACTACGACGAGATTGAATGTTGCCAACCAAGCTCTCGTTTCCCGCTAAATCTAGCGTCGCTGCAAACATTCTTTTTTTTAGTTACTTTGGCGCAGTGCGGCGCAATTTCGGCCGATTTCGCGTTTTGGGCAGAACTAGGCGCAGAAATTTGGGTTTGTATCAAAATGGCGCAATTGGTGCAGATGTCACACCCCTGTAGCATCGAAGTAAAATGCGTATCGGATCAGAAAAAACAGAAAAATAAAAATGGCCAGCAACAGTAAACAAAACCATGTGCCAAAGTTGCAAAGGAAGGAAAACGTCGTGACGGGTTTGGAAAAAAGACGGGCAAAGTTCTACATTGCCCACTTCTGCTGTATATAGCAAAAGAAAAAAAAAATAGTGCCATTTTTACGGCGGTCTGTGGGAAATTTTTTAGGAGAAGCACCCCTGAGGGGAACCCCTTCACCCATATTGTGGATGCACGCACTCGTACGTACAGATAGTCTATGCCTGCGAGGGTACGCATTGTGTAGGCGCGCAGTGCTGATGGAGAGAAGAGACTACGACGGCGGCGCCGCAGGTGACTAAAATGAATGCCGCAGCGCTGGTGCCTGGGAGAGCATTTGCTGCACAGACACCAAGTCATACAAACACACAAAGACACACACAGATGCTTTCAGCATTTAAACCTCTCCCACTGTAGTCTCTCCCAAAGCCCCCCAAACAAACTTCAAAAAACATTCTTGCTAAAAAAAAGAAGTAACGGCCGGCTTGGCCTGCTTTGTTGACTTGAATGCAAGGCCTGTGCCCTTCATGAATGCAGCTGTGAAGCCTGAGCCCGGCCCGTACCCGTGCAGGCCTCTAACTAACACCCCTCTCCCTGAATATTACCAAAAGTTAAACTTGAGCTTTAAAAAGACACTCCTAATTCTGCAAGTTAGCGGCATTGGAGCCAGGGTTGAGTTGGAGTTTGGGGACCTTTCGGTCGACTGCTGCGCAGGAAAACTACCTTGACTACTTATTCATATATAGGCCTGCATTTTTTTTGTTTCATTTCCTTTTCTCGGCACCGCTCTTTAAAATTAGAGGTCAACCTACAATCAAGAACAAGAAAGGTCGACCTGTAGTAGTACTGAGCGATAGTGCCACGGCGTGGAGGCATGTGGCCGAGATGAAAATCAAGTGATCTCATCAGGAGTATGAAATCCTGGTTCTGTCTATGATAGCAGCCGCCATACCATCATTCCATTAATTTTTTCTTGCGACTTCAAGCTCCGTGATATCACTGACATCATCGTCTGCAAGTTCAGATGATGAAGTGGCCAGCGCGGTGGATGAGCGAATTTTGGTTGCGGTGGAGCAGACACGCAGTGAAATAAATAAATAATGTTTATTTGCAAAGTAGGTGAGAGCTCGAATGCTTGTGCGTCTGCAAGCCAGCCGCCCAGGGGCATGTCTTAACATTTTACTTCGCTTCTACTTCTTTCAATATTAGTGTCGACAAATATTAAATTATATCTTTGCTTCGTTTAATGTCATCCAGGTGCAGGTGTGGTGCAATTTTGAGAAACTTGGCATTTTGACGCAACATGTAGCAGGCTTGCATTCATGGCGCAATTTGTTCAAATGTTGCAGCACTTCCATTACTGCAGTAGCAGTATGCCCACTGCCTTGCTAACAAGTTAAAAAAAAAGTGTGCACTATGCAGTCTCCAACCATTTCATACTTCGGAGCAAAATAAAATCATGCTTTGTAGCATTTTGTATTAAAAAAAGTTAGATATTGAAGCTACTAAGGAGCATCAAAAACATAATCATGAAGCAGCCTGAAGCCGTTTTCTATTAGCAATAGCAGTGTTCAGTCATCTAATCACTGCTGCATGACACACAATAATATAAAGCACTCTCTAAACAGCACTGTGTGTATGCTTCTTTCTTTCGTGGTCGTCTTTTGCGTGTGCTGTATTCATCGTTTGAAAGAGTGTTCTACCAACAGTGAAATGCCCCAGAACATTTTAGGCTACAGACGTCATCACTAGAGAGACCAGTGATGACGTCCCAGTTCCCGTGACTGAATGCAGGCAAAGACGAGACTCATTCGATGCCCTGCCGCACACCCCCCCCCCCCACAAATAAAGACAGGTTACGTTTACATATGCCCAACTTCAGTGTTGTGTTATATGCTGGGAGAGAAAAAGTAATTGAAGGTCACCTTAAACCATGTTTTATTTATTTATTTATTTACACAAATACCTGCTGCGCCGTTAGGCATTATGCACTTTTTACGAAAAGCGTTTCCGTATTAGTAGCTTGCTCCGATAATTCGGATAACAAAAGCCACTACAGTAAAATACCACGGAAGTGACCACTATTAACATTTTCCAAACTTGGGAATTCTGCAAATTATACAGACAAGCGAAAAAGCGCCCATGTCTATATTAACCTGGTTTTTGAGTGAAAGTAAGGTGGGCTCTCCCCCGGTATTTTACAATACTCCGCCGGCGCCGTTGTGCACGAAATCATATCACTACCGGGTAACATCATTGCTATCGGTGTTGCGGAGTTGCCACTATGGAATTGGAATGATTCCTCCGCATTTTCGCAACCCCAGAATGGAATGGGAATGGAATTGAATACCTTCCGATTAGAATGGAGTGGGAATGGAATGGGCTCTTAAGCGAGCTGCGTCGATTATCATCTAGGGCCTACGGGCTGATGGCGCAATTCGCTAGCACATGGTAAGTGGCTCTTGAAACAGCATCATTGCACTGGAGGTGACTGACGGCTAGTCTCACTAGCTTAGGCTCCTTTGAGGATGAAAATGGTGCACCCTCAGTGAAGCAACCAAAAGTGAACAGTTATAGACAGACAAGGTGTCGTTTCTGGTGCTGCGAGATGCAGTAAAGCGGCTGTTGTAATCATGCGCGATTACCATGTAGCTTTTAACCGAGATGTTGAACCGAACCCGAACTGAAAACCAAAGCAAAACCGTTATTTTTAACCGAACCAGAGCAAAACTGTAATCCAAATCAAACATTTGATATTAAACCCAAACCAGAAGGAAACCATTATTTCATGAGGCGGTTACCGGTTTATTGGAAACGGTATGGCGCATTAAAGTGTGAGCCACACCTTCTTGCGGGTGGCGGCGCCAAGCCAATTAAATTCTCGCAACGGTGGCATCAGTGGCTCAGTTTTGATTAAACCAACGGCAGCGACGACATAGAAACAGCTAAGAAATAATGAAACAAAGAGGTATATTTCACGTCTATGTGCAGCTTGCATTGGTGTCAATAAAGCATCTACAGACCAACACGCGGCCCTGACGTCACACAGCTCCCGTGGCGCTGTCGACGGCACTGCGCATGCGCAGACGCTTCACTTCACGCAAATTCGGCTTCTGTGCACGCGCAGTGCCCACACCTGGTGTGGGCAAACGCAGGCTTGTTTGTAAACAGCGTGTCAGTCTATACTTTTTTTTTTTTTTTTTTTATTTTATTATGGATTGCAAAGGACACTACGAGCTACCAGAGCCAATTCATAGCTCGGAGGGTGTCACGTGTCCTTCCGGTTGGGCGGAGCAAAACAGGAAGCGCGAAATCACGAGACAAGCTATAAAATATAAATGGGCTTGTGTAAGACGTGGTGTCCATCGCAATGAAACGGAATATATCTGCCTATGCCGAAAGACTAAACAGCTGTTCTTTGTATGAGTGTGTGTATTTTCTTTTCTTGCTGCTAAGCGATATTCCTCAAGGAAGTAGAAAGCGAACACACATCAAAATAAAAAGAAAAAGTTGACGGCTGTCGGCGCTTTTGTTCGACTGTGGCGAGAAGAGGAGGCGCCAAGAGGGGAAGCCGCGGACGAGCGCGACACTGTAGCGCCAGTCGCCCAGTGCCCTAAACGCTACTTAAAGAAATAGTTTTTTTTTGTGTGTGTTTTCTAAAAACAGCAAGTCACCTGTTGCACTTTTTCTTCTCGTTTTCTTTTGTTTTAATTGTCTTTTGATTGGCCTTCGCTGCCTTTCTCCTCTTCAACTCATTTGTTCGAGCAAGTCATTTGGGTGTGCGGCAGGGGTAGTTTGCCATTTCGATCTGGAATGAGCATCGTACCGGCGTGCGGTCCTGTATCAGTACTGCGTGATCCCGTAAAGCATACTTGGGTAGTAATTCAATTACAGTAATTAAATTACTGTAATTTAATTACTTTTCCTAGTAATTTGTAATTGTAATAATTACTTTTGGCTAAAAGGAATTGTAATTGTAATTTAATTACTTTCTAGCGTCAGTAATTGCAAAATTTCAGGCACAATTACAATTACTTTTGCAAGATTTTGCGGCGGTGGCGCTTTTCCCCCCTGGCCACGGAGACGAGAGCACAACCGAAGCAATAAAGAGAGAGTCTCCCAACCTGCTCAAAAAAAGGGGAAAAGAGGGAGGGGAAAGAGAGGCTGGGATAGAAGGGAATGAAGGATTTTGTAGACTGTAAAACGATTTAATGAAGAATTTGAGAAATAATTTGATAAATGAGGGCTTCATTCGCGTCCGTTTTCGTTCCTGTCGTAGTTGAATCTGACTCTTCGTCTCGTTCGCTTCCTGTTGCTCCTGTTTCTAGGGGTCTTTCTTATTTCTCATTCCCACACGGGGGCATGGGGGTCGAAGTCGAGCTGGTTGGCTCCGATCACATCATCCGGTCGAGGCGGGGAGGTTCGAGGTTCTCCTTACGCGTCTTCGCCGCTAGCATATTCGCTTACATATTTCAGTCAAGTTTGGGGACTTTTTTGTTCATGAAATTATTCTCTTTTCTTTATGAGTTTTTCACGTCTTTCTCCTCTATCTCGTATGTTGGTACCACTAACAGCGGGTCGTGCTACTCTAACATCGAGGCGAAGAAGCGCAGTGTAGCAACAACAGTTGGAAGTAAGGCAGGGTGAGTCGTGTTAATGAGACCTGCTGCTTCTTTGCTTCTTCGCCTGACATGACGATCCTAAATTTATTATATATCTCAGGAGCTTTTTTTTGGGTGTTAAGGCCTGTTCACACATACAGCGGAGCGCTAAGTTAGCGCTACGTGAGCGCTCCAAGGAGCGCTCATGTGGCGCTTCCTGGCGCGTGACTTAGTTCTAACACAGCGCGCGATTAGCGCTTCTGTAGCGCTTTGTTAGCGCTCCAGTAGCGCCTTGTTAGCGCTCCAGTAGCGCCTTGTAAGCGCTCCAGCAGCGCCTTGTTAGCGCTTCAGTAGCGCCGTGTTAGCGCTTTAGTAGCGCTTCTTGTACCGCGGTGCTGCGGATTAGCGCGTGCACTGCGGTTCCGGTTCCTGTGCTTGGGTGTGAATCAGCAGCACAATGGCGGACATGTGGGATGCTGAAATAGAAATGCGACCAATGCTCTTACATACGCGATTAGTGCATATGTGTGTGGACGGCTTAACGCGCCTTCTGGGTGCGCTACATCTTTCGCCACCGAGATACCGACAGGTATACCTAGTGAACCTTGTTCCTAGGCTGAGGGACCGAGACACAGAGCTCTTTCGAAGGCGATTATTTTTACCTGCATGTCTTTGAAACCAGGGTCACGCATATCGAATAGAAAGCGATGAGGTCGCACCCAATCAATTAGTCGCTCAAAGTCCATGACTCTGGGTCGCCTGCCCGACCCTTTGCTTGGAGAGCGGCTGTTTTACTTCCTCTTTTTTCAATGCCAAAGGAAAAACAACAACAAAGGAATTGCCGTGCACGCGCTGTTCCGCAGCAGCAAGCACGTCACAAGGGGAGTGCAGAGCGCTAACAGAGCGCTTCTGTAGCGCTAACAGAGCGCTAACAAAGCGCTTCTGTAGCGCTAACAGAGCGCTAACAAAGCGCTTCTGAAGCGCTAACAGAGCGCTACTGAAGCGCTAACCGAGCGCTACATCACGCGCTAGGAAGCGCCACATGAGCGCTCCTTGGAGCGCTCACGTAGCGCTAACTTAGCGCTCCGCTGCATGTGTGAACCGGCCTTTACCGTGCACTGAATTAACCCAGAATCCCTGGCAAGAGAGTTGCTGCTATTGTGACACTAGTTTTGTGGGAGCGACAGCAGTTCGGTTACCCACATCCGGCATGTTACAAGTCCACAGACAGGGAGAGGCAGCGAATCATCGAGTTTTATGATACCAGTACTGTCGCATATTTGTTTCCTTGTATTATTTTTAAGTTTATTTTTTGTTGGTTTGACTTGGATACCATTTGCACAAGCTCTAAGGAGATTCACCTCGCACCTGTGAATTTTGTCGCCATTTATTTTTATTTTTTGAGAATATAAGAAATCAGGAGTTCATTACTCCAAACTATTAAGTTCTATAATCCATTTAACAAATTTCATAAAAGGAAAGTACAATGCGTGACATTTATACAGCGGCCATATAACTCGTTTACAGTTATATGGCCCAAGGTGGGTAACTCTCAGAAATAAGTAATTGTAAAGTAATTGAATTACTTTTAAAAAGTAATTTGTAATTGCAATGAACTACTTTCGCGTAGTAGTAATTGTAATTGTAGTTAAACTACTTTGGGAGCTAAGTAATTGTAATTGTAATTAAATTACATTTTGAAAGTAATTTACCCATGTATGGTATTATTGCAATGATCTAATAAAGCTCACTAATATTACTCATCGACACCAAAAATGATGGATAGATATGATGCTTTTCAACACCCACCGGTCATTTCCAAATACTTTTTAGCATCTGAACCTAGGAAAATTTGTGCTTGCTGCTGGAAACGGGTTACAAGAAGAGTCCCGCATTTACCGTGTTTATTTTCGAAAAAATCGAAAGGTGATTTATGCAGCATTTATTTTTATTGAGATATTCGGTACTTTTTGGTGTTTGCGATTTGACGAGGAAATGATCTGCCAGTTTTTAAGCACTCCTAAAGAAAGCTGGCTCCATGAATAAAAGAAATGACAAACAGTTTGGCACAACAGCGATCCCCCCCATTTATGCGCTCTCAGACACTTTGGCAACGTTGTAAAGCACATCACCCCTTAAAGACAAACATACAACCTCGGTTTCCTGCAGGGAAGATAATCCTCTCAGTATTCCCCCTCTCCTAAGCTGCAAGGGGAGCCAAGTTTGGGCAAGGTAAAAAGTGGAGAGGATATAGGAAAGGAGGATGCGAGCAAAAGCGGAAAGCGCGGAGTGTACACCGGCCTTTAAGGTCCCTCAATTACCTTGTTGTAACACAATATGTAACTAGACTCCGTAAAAAAAAAAAAAGCGTTATTCCCATCTCAAAAATAAACTCCGCACGGCGGAATGCTCAGTCTCCACCAGAATGTACTGCGAGTCGTCTGGACCAGATGCCAGAATTTCGAAGCTTGCCGTTATCAGATTCAAAAGTTGTAAGCGACATATGGAGATTTTAACCGAGAAGATGGCGGTAGACCGAGCCTACGAATACACAGAGATGAACGGCTCCCGCTGCTGAAAACAAGCCTCATTTTCTCGCAGAAAAGTTTTGACAATTGCTTAAAACTCTTAAGTGAGATAATGGCAAGCTCTCGAACTTTGTCCGGTTCGAACCGCTCGCGCAACATTTGGGCGGAGGGAGACTAAGCCTTGGGCAATGCACAATGTGTCGTGAGCACATCCCATCACACGAGTGTTGTGACGACGGTCTTTGTATTCAAAGGGACAAACAGGAAAAACCAGTGATTACTTTCTCGTGCTAACGGTGTGGCTCTCTTCCGTTAACTATATATAGAGCTCTGAAAACATTCACGCTGGAGAGAGGGCAAGCCATGACATTCACCGCCATGCCTATTGAGGGAACCAGCTTGCTTGCCACGATCCTACTCGTCACCAGAAAACTTGCTACAGGACTACCTGTCACATCGGCCTTGTGGATCGAGGTCACTTCGTCACAGGCAGGGGCGGATTTAGAGGGGGGGGGGTCCGGATGTCCTGACCCCCCTCTTGATTTCCGCATGTGTAAAATTTGGGGCATGAAACGAGGGAGAGGGGGAGGGGGTTCCTAAAGATATGGTATGCTGACCAACACCTGACCCCCCCCCTCAGGAAATTCCTGCATCCACCCCTGGTCACAGGTACACTTACCACGGGAGGGGAGGGGGGGGCATTGGTTGCAAAGTCGTTTGTGTTTTGGTAGGAACAGCGACAACCTTGCTTTACACAAAAGAACCTCAATGCCTGGAATTAGTCCTACCATCCTACTAGCAAAATTAATTTGGACATGACTTAGAAATACGCTTAGGATGCTCATACTTACGGGACTTCAATGCTGTTACACCGGGAACTTTCGTGCCATCAAAAAAGCAGTTTTGCACACAGCTAGCAGAAAATACAGTTCTGACATATATTGGGTGCGTCAGGGTAAGAACTACCACAAGGCCGTCGATAACTTTTCACGAGGCCATTTTAATGTGGCCGTCAGTTGCACCCATACTTATTTCGGGGATCCAACGGACGGCTCTACTGAGTTAAAACAAAACATAAAAAAAGTTTTTTTTTTTTTTTTTTTACACAGGAGTGAATGTAAGTTTTTCTTTACGCTTTCTTTTTTACTTGTTTAAACTATTTTTCACATTTTTTTTAACTAAAGATAAAGCACTTTTTCCCTCAACATCTACTTAAAGGGGTACTCTGGCCGTTTCTTGAGCTACCCCAAAAAATTGCATTTTCTGACAACCCGGACTTCAGTCTTTACGGTATGCTATTTATTTTCTCGAAATTCAGAATAGCAATTGAAAAAACCGTGAATAAATATGATGCCGAAACCAGCATTCAAATTTCCACGTGCTCTCCAGTGGTGCGACGTCAGAAATGGTAGACTTTCAGGTCGTGCAGTTAGTTTTAAACAGAGTATGTCGAGGGTCTGCCCATTTTGTACCATTTCTGTTTTCACATTTCAATGTTGCCAGTAGGGGCTCCCGGTTTGAGAAACACTATGAAAACAAAATTCGAAAATTCAATAACTTCGCGAAATGTTTTTCTTTTCGCACAACACTTGAACTGGTACAGCCGTGTCTATCAGTGCGTTGAGCCAATTTTGAGGCAAATCAGCGACCAAGAAAGATCGCCAGAGCCCCCCTGCTGAATGTTTCTTGGTATTCAAAATCGTTTCAGCAATCAGCACACTTCGAAATATTGCAAGGAACATCCTGTTATCTATCCGAGAGATTTGAATGATCAGCACAAGTTCAATGATGACAGATTTAGTTCCACGATTTATTAGCTTTTTAATGTCATATGGTCAAGGCTAACATCCTCAGGATTTGGCATGTCAGTTCCGAAGACAGTTAATATTTGACTCATTTATTTGAAGAAAGGAAAAAAAAAATGCCACAAGTAGTTTTGCAGTTTATGAAGCTCAAAGAGCAGCTGAAAAGAGCTTGTCGCTCGAGAGCTCATATGACAAGAGCTCTTTGTCAAAGCTCCACACCCAGCCTGCGTTTTTTGTTTCGCAGTGTATAAATTAATGTATACATGCATAAATACATACACAAGTGTATGTATTTTTCACAGATTTATTTCCCATCGACGTAAGATTTCCGGGAATGTGTGTCCTTATAATTATACTGCTTGCGACTCGAATTATGGATATCACAGTTTCGGATGTTGACCAATCCTATTTTGAAACCGACATCACTCATCAGGTTGTATAAAAAAAAGTCAAGTCCTAATATGAGTGTTCCATGTGACGAGTGTTCTGGCATGACAAGAATTCCTTGTCAAGATGCCCTGGGATGAGTTGGCCTGTTGAACGAGTTCACCTATGACCAGTTGGCCTGCGACGACTGGGCTCGAGACGACTTCTCCTAGAGCCACCATACAAACATGGCCATGTGGTGAAACATTATTTCTTGATATTATTACATTGACTGCCTCATCCAGAACCCACCACATACACTGAGTCATCCTCCACAGTCTTGAGGGTTTCACTGTCGTGTTCAATAAAAACAAGCTTGTACGAATCAAAATTCTGCGCAAGGTCGAAGCTTCAAGCATAGGTTTAGAATTCGTGCTGTGTGCCAGAAAGAGTTAAAATAGTCGTTGACGGCCGTCATTTCGTTAGGCGAAGTGCAACTTATCAAGCAGCAACTGCTTATCGGTCTTGTCGAACGCATCAATTGTTAAAATCGCGCTAACACAAAAAGAAAAAGAAAGTGACTAAATATTGCTAACAAAAAAAGGGGCACAGGCTATCAAAAAGTGGTATCAGCGACGGGCATACCACCACTATGAGCTCATGCCACACAGCACAAACAACCTCTGATCGGCGCCCTACTCGCACGAGATATCGCTCTCTCTCGCCGTCAAATTTGCCGTGTCTGCGCACGTTCGCAGTGCCTGCAATTTTGACAACCGGTATGTCTACCGCACATATGCCCCCGATGCCCAACTTCGTTTTCAACACGACTTTTTTAAGTCCTTTCATGCTCCGAGTGTGCGCGAAAAGCAGTCAGCTTTCCGACTTGGATCTGTCACAAGTGGGCAAAAGAATACGTTGTCTCGTGGGCTAAGCATTCCGTTGCCCACGAGGCCTTTGGACAGTGAAATGGAGGGAACCAACAAGCATTCGGGTTTGGTAAAAATACGCTTGCGAGTTTCAGATATATAAAGAAAAAAAAAGAATGAGCACTGCGAGCGGTTCGCGCGCCGCACCAGGCGTTCGAAACGTCAAGATTACCGCGTTTACAGCGAATCTTGCGCATGGCGGTGTTGCACTGACCTGCAGGCTCGCGAAACAACGAACTCGAACCGAGTCGCAAATTCTTACATTTTGGTCTCCGCTCGGTTCCGAAACTTTGGACGATCGCCGTCAAGCCAGCATGACCATTCGCATGACGTATTGCAGAGGGATCGGAGCGTCGGCTTCCTTGCAAACACAAACGAAAGAAGCCTCGCAAGCACAGGTATACTGCACACAACAATCACCAGTACTGCCAGTACAGTCCGGCCAGTACGGCACTTTCGGCAATGTTCAGCAGCAGCGGCGAGTCAGGGCGCCTCCGTCAGGTAGCTCATGGACTAGCACAATACTGAGCAGTAGCTCATGCCCTTCGTATTGGGCAGCAGCTTCCGCCACCTAGCGCAGAAAATTATAAACAAATCTTTAACGGCATACAAGTCGTCGAGAGGAAAAAAAAGATAGAGGTACACCTAAGCATTCCTTATGAGATGTGAATGCGAAAGCATGCCAGCCGCTCGTCCGCTCCCTTTTTCGTCTGCTGCATACTTTTCGTCGCCGGTCGGCGCGTGTGCTCCCCTGGGTGACCTTGGACGCTCCGCGCTAATCAGCTCTGGCGCTGATTAGCGCTGATGGACACGCAGTGCCATGGGGTGAGCGGCCGTGGAAACTGACGAGCGCAGCGGCCAATGGGAGCCCCGTCGACGCGCGCCAGCCAATGGAACCGAAGGAAACTATCTGCCGTTTTCGTGCTTCGGACTGATGACGTCAGCTCGCTCCATGAGACAGTTAATGCTTTCGCATTAATAAAATATGTGGCAGCGTTGGGTAAAGTACATCTAAAACGTGCTTGAAGTAAAGTATGAAGTAAATGAGAGGTTATTTACTTCAAGTAGCAAGTACATCGGGTGCGACATACTTGAAGTAATGTAATAAATTCAAAGTACATAAAAGAATTCTACAAGTGTGCAACCCTCCATCTAAAATAACCATGATGAAACATTTAATCCAGTGTACAGTTTCAGTGATTTACAATTTATTTTGTTTATTTTAGAGGGTACAGAGAGCATCCACGGTATGGGAAAAAGCCTTTTCTCTGTTACCCAAATTTTTATAAACCGAATAAAGCGTAATTAATATTATTATTATAATATGCTTTCAAAGTCCAAGTCACCAGGCTCGATCTAAAAAGGACCGTAAAAATCGACACCTGCACGTAGCAATCTAAACTTTTTGTCAAAGGTGTATTTCACAGGTTGGTTTTTTCTCGTAGAATTACAAAGCGTAACTCCCTTTCTGTAAAAAATAAGGCCAAAAAAATTGCCAGGGTCTACGGTGGGCAGCGACGCAGACGACAGGGGTCCAGTAGCGGGGAGTGCTTGGCGTTCGTATTGATAGGTGGCGCTACCTCCTTATCACGACGGCTCGCGACCACCGTGGTTTATTAAAATGAACATAATCTTTTTGAAATGTACCATCGGTTAAAAAATAAATGCAGACAATAAAAGTAAAACTTAAAGTTAAAAAAAAAAAAGTGTCTGGATAATGACGGCACTCTTGCTGCCAACGGACTTCGTCTGCGTGTCGTCTGCACATTCGGACGCTGTTCGCGACGCCATCTATCAATACGAACGCCAAACACACTCCGCTACTGGACTTGGTCGTCTGGGTCATCGCCCGCCGTAGACCCTGGGAAGTTTCTTGACCCTATTTTTTACAGAAAGAGAACTACGCTTTGCAATTATACAAGAAAAAACCGACCTGTGAAACAGGCCTTTGACGAAAATTATAAATTGCTACGTGCAAACGTAGATTTTTACGGTCCATTTTTGATCGAGCTTGGTGACCTGTGCGCCGGTCAGAAATCGCCGGCGGCGGCGCGCCGGTGTTTGTACCTCCGGCGGCGGCGTGTTGACGGCGCGGGGATCATCGGATCGGCGGCGGCGTGGCGCGGAAGAGGGAGGGGAGGGGGAAGGGGGGGGGGGGGGGGGAGGGAGGGGGGGTTGTAAATTAGAGAGTGAGGGGGAGAGAGAAAGGAGTCGTTTGAATTTGGAAAGCAAGATGCAAGCAAAAAAGCGCCGAAAAAATACAGGGACACAGACGAAGGGAAACAGGACAAGGCGCACTCTCAACTGATGTTTATTGAAAAATTCACACGTTATATAGCCACACACACACACACACACACAAAAAAAAAAAAATCTTTTCTATCTACTCAGCCCGCGTTTCAAAAATTCAAACTCATTTGTAGATAAGGATACCGACGTGTCACTTATGCAATTCTTGTCTCTGGTCCTAATTGCATACGCCTCGTGTAATTCCCGCGACACTTTATCTTTGTATCTAGCCAAAATCTTGGTGTCATTGAAGGCCGGGGTGCAAGAGCATCTATTGCAATGAATTGCAAGGTGCCCCGAAGGCGTCGTTCTTGTAGAGGCAGCGTGCTCTCGGGTGCGATCATTAACGCACCTGCCCGTCTGGCCCACGTATGTCATCCCACACGTCATGGGGATTTCATAGACGACGCCAGTGGCACATTCAACGTACTTATTTCGATGTTTGGTAGTGCAGGGATCTGAAGATGGCTGTGGTGAATTGATCTGGCGACAAAGTCGCGCCATCTTATTGGGTGCTGAAAAAGCTACCGGTACATTGTAGCGCTGGGCTACCTTTTTCAGATTGTGCGTTACATTGTGCATATATGGAATGACAACAGGCCTCGTGGTCGGTCTATCGCTGTTTGATTTCCGATTACCTTTAATCTTTTTGATTAAGCTTTCTGCCACTTCAACCAAAGCTCTCAACGGAAAACCAGCCCTCTGCAGGCGTTCTATCTGACCCTCGAAGCTGCCTTGCGCACTGTGCAAACATGACTTTCTGAGAGAAGCCCCCAGGCACGAACTGGCTATGCCCCTTTTCACTACCTTCGAGTGGGCGGAATCAAAAGGAAGGATGCCCTTCCTTTTGTTTCCCTTCGTCTGTGTCCCTGTATTTTTTCGGCGCTTTTTTGCTTGCAATGAACCAACTGGCCCAAATCTCCACTTTACTGCAAGATGCAAATACCATAAAAAGGAACACACTCTTTTATTTTATTTTTTTTCTTGAGAGGTAATACATTGCCTTCGCTGTGAAGGGTGCGTCCGTTAGAAGAATCAGGCGTCTTGTTTATTCTCGTTTGTAAGAGAATATGTCGCCGGCTGGCAGCCGCGGCGCAAGATCCTCCGCAGGACGAGGACCGACGGCAACAGGTATTTTATCACCGCGTTCCCCCTCACCACGTGCTTGTCGCACGCCCCGTGCCTAACAAGTCGACCGAGCACGTCCTTCGATTTATAGAACTCGTACTCATTCGGTACGCCGCAAGCCGTCATCACCGACAACGACAGGGTCCTAACCTCTCGTTCGGCTTCGCGGTACTTCGCCGACAGGCACATTCAGAGCATCCCTAACAGTACCTTAGGCTCCCGAAGCTAACGGCTTTGTCGAACGCGCCAACAGAAAAATCCTTCCATGTCTGCGCGAAAGAACGTCAACGGCGACATCGACCATTGGAGCGATTATCTCCAGGCAACCAGCTTTCGAGTGAACCAGCAGCCGTACGCCAGACTCCAGAGATCACCGTTCGAACTCCTGTTCAACTTTGTCCCACGTCAACCAATGGAATTTTCCCCGCTTCCCGACGAGGTCGGCGACGTCCGCGCGAACTGCGACGCTGCAAACGCGAACCTCGCTTACCTTCACGTCATGAAGCGTTCCTACGATGCAAAACATCGACCACCTCCATACAGCGTCAGGGACAGGGTATGGTACACCGAACGGCTTTCCTACCTCGAAACTTGGCCTGCTTTTCCACGGACACTTAAGTCATCACCAACGTGAACAATCAAACCTACACCATTTCCAGGCTTACCCCGCAAGGCACACCGGATTGCCGCCAAGCTACCGCACGATAGCTCTTTTTTTTTTTTTTTTTTTTTTCACGAACTATCTGCAGCGATTGACGTCGATTTTAACCAACTCGCCTTGCACCGCAGCAGATCCTCCGATTACAAGCGCATCACGCCGACGCCGCCTTCCACGATGGCTAGACGCATAACAGAGGATCATGACAACATTAACAAAATGTGCGAGGGCGCAAGGATTTGGAGCTCGCGAGTGTAAGCAAATACGCTGGCGGCAAAGACCCGTAAGAAGAGCCTCCCCGACTCGACCGGATGGGAGATCGACTTCGACCCCCGATGCTGGATCCCGGCGTGGAAACGAGAAAGAAGGACCCCTAGAAACACGGTGTGACACGAACAAGCCAGGCGTTTGGATCAAAATAAAATACGTTTGAAAAAGCCTGAAAACGGACGCGAATATAGCCCTCTTGTACCAAATTATTTCAAAAAGTTTTCATTAAATCGTTTTTCGGTCTACAAAACCGTTCATTCCGTTATAACACTTTAAAAACACAGGCGAGCTAGTGAAGAACTTCCATACTAACGGGAGACACGAAACGATAAAAATAATGCACTGGACAACAAGTCTCAAACAGAGCTTTTATACCCGTTTTCACGTCAAGAACTTTAGTAAAAAGAGTCCGAGCCCTTGCGAACCGTTACTAATTTCCACCTTTATGTGGAGAATTAAGATATATGTAGCTGGATTCTATACTATATATGCTATCAAGACGTACACGTTCCAGCGCCAAAATCATCGCTTTTTTCTTCGACAACCAAATAAGGCCCGTTCACACTCTTGCAACCGAGTGCGACCGAGAGAGACCAAACCGGTTTTTAAGCCTCTTGCGATCTCTTAGGACCAGCTCCGCTCAGTGCATCCGGTCCCAAGAAGTCTTTCTCGGTCGTACTCGGTTGCAAGAGTGTGAACGCGCCTCGAACATCTTTGTTTCGTGTATGTGCTCTCCCCCTCTGCAATGCCTTCGGGCCCTGAGGGTACTTTAATAAATAAATAAATAAATAAATAAATGCTCGAAACTTTCTTTTTTTATTTTTCTTGAAAAAACGGGTATAGTTTATTTGAACAAGGAACGCTCTTATATATACGTCAAGACCCTCACCAACAAAAAAGAACTCTTTAAAAAAAACGGTATCACCATACACCCTTTTGTCCCATATAACGCACCCCAACACTTTAGTTTGACGCACAGCGCACAGACGGCCATACATTTTACAAGGGGCTAGATAACGGATCGATATAACAGATCAAATAGCTAAAGTACGTATCAAAGACCACAGAAAGAAAGCACTGAGGTTTTGCAGTAGGGCCAAGAAAACCTCGATTATATTTTTTGTAGTCACTAACACGTACATTAGCTATGTTAATAAGTTGTACCACACGGCTACCAAGCCTCTCGTGAAAGGTAGTACCGTCAGATCGACGTGTGAAGTTTTGGGGTGTCTTATAGGGGACAAAAGGTGTAAGAATACACCCTTTTTTTTTTAGAGTGTAGGTCACTGAAAGCCGGACACTCGGACAGATTCAAATGATTCATGGACACACCAACCTGCCACCCAGACGACCCCGCTTGATGACTGACCAGCCACATACGATAACAGGCAACTCCATCAGAACCCTTCAAATGATACGCGCGTGACGAGATGTCCCTAGACTCCCTACAGCGTTCAATTCGCTTGACGAGTGTCGATGAAACGATCGTGTCGACAAAACGTGTGTCCGTGAAACGTGTGCCCATGAAAAGTTGTCTGCGATACGTAATTCCATGAAACGAGTTTCGACGAAATGAGGGGGTCCCGTACGCCACTCCTGCCTGAAAAGTTACATTTGGGTTCTTATGTTTGTTTTTTTCTGGCGCCCCTGAAGACTACCAGAAAGGGGGTTAACCTTTCTAATTTGTGGTGAGCTTTGAAAACTAAATTTACACCAAACTATTTGCCACTGATATAAAGTTATGAGAGATTCCATGGTAGTAATGTACACACACACCTTCACAACCGGTTTTTCCACAGGAGCCGGATTAAACCTTCAGCACCTTGAGCACTACTCTAACAATTACATCGTGGTGATGGCCCGCTTCCAGGCGACGCATCTTTTGCAACTCAACTGCCTCACCAACTCAAAACATACGGGATTCTTTACAGGCGTTATCCATCGCAGACGCAATTACACCACTCTTAACTATTTTCAAGTGACAGCTGTCAGCTGCCAGCAGAGGCTTGGCTGATTGCTTGCCGTAGGGCCCTTTTCCGTGTGCAACAACAGGTCTATAAGTACTTAATTCGACTGTTGCGATGGCAGGGTTCTGCAGTTCAATCGACAAGGACCGCACAACCGTGTCAACGTGTACATAAGTCTCGTTTAAAAAAAAAATCTCGTACAACACTGGAGCAATTCACGACCCGATACACACACCCTGTTTTTGAATAAAAAGAGAACCATCAAAGTCTATGGCAGTGGACTCTAAATGAAACTCCAGAATTCTGATAAAACTATCTACATCAATCCCCGTGGCAGACTGCAACTTCACTAGATTATCATCACACCACCTCCTGACCCTTATTAACAGCTCCGGCTTATCCATAAAGTAACAAAAGTCCTTGATGTCTACAGTTGTCACATCGCACCTTTTCCCATGATGCGGATTCAATATTTCAATCAATTACGCAGAGTTTTTGAGTGACAATGGACTGTTGCTCCACTCCTGTCAGGCATATCTAGATAAAAACCGACAATATACCTTCTGCCAAGCTCAATTTTCGTTCACAACCATTTTAACAATTACAGCAGAATGGGATTGTTACAGTTGTGCTCAAGGTGTAAGGAACGTACGTTCAATCCGGCTCCTGTGGAAAAAACCGGTTGTAAAGATTGTTGTGTGTGTGCCTTACTACCTTGGAATCTCTCAAAACTTTACATCAATGGCAAAGAGGTTCGGTGTAAATTTAGTTTTCAAAGCTCAGCACAAATTAGAAAGGTTAACCTCCTTTTCGGGTGGTCCTCAGGGGTGCCAGAAAAAAAAAAAAAAAAAAAAAAAAAAAAAACACGTGCACAACACGTGCCGGAACTATTGATGGCGTTTGCCCCAAATTATCTCTCTAACAGTCTTATCTTTGTGCCTAGCGAGAACAGTGGAAGAAGCAAATAATGGTTTGCACCTGCAGTCATGCGTGGTTTCAATCGACTTTGCAGAAAAACAGATAGTGTATTTGCGGTCCGCGGCGGGGCCACGGATTGGTTGAGATGTGGTGCGGTGACGCAGTGTGTATCTACGCTGAGGCTCTTGCATTAAATCAGTTGAAAGTAAGCTCTCTGTGGTGTTCTTCCTCTGTCTATGTCTTTAAGCGCAATCATGTTTTTCCACGCACAATACCAACTCGCCCAACAATTAGCAATGCTAGGAGAGTTCTGAGGAAGAGCTTGAGTATTTTGACCTGTGGTAATTGAGTAAGCACACCATCCTTGGCATTGGACAGTGACATGAAGCGTTTTTTGTGTCTGTTTTCTAAGAATTGTAAGGGCTGTGCTGGAGCTGGAGTTGCCTGTTATCGCATGTGGCTGGTCAGCCCTCAAGCGAGGTCATCAGGGTGGCTGGTTGGTGTGAATCATTTAGATATGTCTGAATCATGAATCATATGGGTTCTGTCTGAGTGTCCGGCTCTCGGTGACCTAGTGAAGAGGAGGTGTTTCTTTTTTGGTGGTGAGGTTTTGAGGTATGTGTAACAACGTTCGTTGTTCAAATAAACAACAAACGGTGTTTAAGACTTGTTGTTTTGGCCGTTTTTTTTTATCGTTCCGTGTCTCCGTTTTTTATGGAACTTCTACATTTATTGACATATTTACAGGAGTAAAAATGAAAGGCAAAAAAGTCTATTAATTTTTTATGCATAATATAGTAGGTAAAACTCATGCAGAAGCAGAAAAAAAAACACCAATAACCCCACTCCCCCCCCCCCCCCAAAAAAAAAAAAAAAAAAAAAAAAAGATGGCGGCGCCGGCGGCGCGCCGGATTTATTGTGCGGCGGCGGCGGCGGCGGCGGCGTGCTGGCTGTGGGGATTCCGGCGGCGGCGCAGGGCGGCGAGAGCAAAACAGGCGGCGGCGGCGGCGCGGCGCGGCGGCGCACAGGTCTACCCTATACGTGTACTTTTTAACACAATCTTTCATGATGTCCTTTCATTCTTCCATAGTGTTTTTTGTTTGTTTTGTTTTTAACTAATATGCAATGCTTCAGGTGCAGACTTGTACGTAACCTGTTACAAGTAATCATGTTACTTGTAACAGGTTACGTAATGCTCCAATTACTTTTTTTTCCAGTGATGTTTGTTTCCGAAAGAGCCAAAATTATTGAGTTTTTTAAAGGAGCTGTGCAACAATTTCAGTGCTTTATTTAAATAATTTGGGAGTTTGTGTCTCGACCTTTCTGAAGTAAAGAACAAAAAACTCCTTTTGCCTGCATATGTCCCAGTTTTTACTTTAAAAATGGACAAAGATTGAGGTTTTCGACACCTCTCAACTCCTTCACTATCTTCTGAGTCACGTGCGCTGCGACGTCAATGGGGGTCGCGCGGGGTTCCGGTGAAGTTCTCTCTTTAGAGCCATCAGTGAGCAGCGAGAACTCATCCGCTTGCGACCCCGTGACCATGTGCTGGCGCAGCGCGAACAACATGGTGAAAGGAGGAAAGTCTCATCCGGGTCCGGCCATCCCCGTCGCCCTCCGGCTTCTGGCGGCCAGTGTTGCCAACTCAAAAATTAAGAAACCGCAGTCGGAATCCCGAAAACCGCTAAAAAACCGCTAAATCCAAAACACAGCGCAGAACGACTTCTTAGACACTTTTTTTTTTGGCTTTAATTCTTGACAAAGGTATAATAACAGTATAGATCATATCAATGCCATCTGAAAGGAAGCTTTCTTTTTGTTTTGACTAGAAATCTGTCACGCCACGCCACAGTTCACCCGGGTGATCCGAAGTCGAAATTGCAGAGCGAGCGTATACGAACATGGCAAGGGACCCTTCAGCAGTGCGTGACTAGTCAGATCCGTTCAACTCGTAGAGTCGTCTGCTACCAGAGGAGAAAGGTGCAGCGGCCGAAACATGCTTCTTCGTTGCAGCGTGCGCGACCAAATCCACATTCTTCGCAGATAGTTCTGTTTTGAAATAGCGGCACCTGGCTCGTCTGCTATCACCAGGAACCTCCAGTAGCCAGTCTTTAAGTTTAGGGTCTTATGACCAGTCTTTTCTAAACTTTTGAGTGTACTTCACCACGCTCATTTTACGAAACAGTGACAAAAACGTCAAAGGAAAATTGGAACAATCATGCTGTTCAAACGTGCGCGCACAAAACAGGGAGGCATGTTCCGACATTCGTCGCCTTAATGTTTTGATGACGTCACAGGCGTTACTCTCACAAACCAGAACATTACTGAGAGTAAGCGAAAAGTACTGTGGCTTATTATCCTTGTCTTTATGGATATGAAAGGTGCATAGTTGACAGTAAATCGATATAACTTGTATATCGCTAAAAAACCGCCAAGGTTTCATAAAACCGGCTAAAAATCCCGCCGCCCGCAAAACAATAATTTATCCCGCTAAACAGAACCAAAAACCGCCAAGTTTAGCGGGAAAACCGCTAAATTGGCAACACTGCTGGCGGCTGTTCGCGGTAGCAGATAGAGCAGATAGAGCTGACGGTTTTGTGGATCTAGGATAGATGGCACCACTAAAACTCTGTATAATAAAAGCTTTGTCGATGATACCAGGTTTTTGATGCATTTATATTTATGTTGGAACGACAAGATTTATCGAAAAATTACCTTTTATCGAGCAGGTATTCACACAACTTCCTATCTTTTTACAAGACCCCCATTGACGTCATGCCACATGGTTCTCATGGCCGCTGCTCGTGGCTGCAGGTCGGGGAATATTCTAAGTTTTGCCTCGCTATTACGCGGCGGAATCGCAACATTTTGAAGGACGGAGGTGTGTTTTCTGTCTTTTGTGACAAGATAAACAATGTCAAAAGTAGCTAGAAGATGGCAATTCTATCAACGTTAAAATCGTTGCGCAGCTCCTTTAAAGGCCGGCCCGCAAGCAGAGAGAAGGAACCCGACCCTCACTTTCCTTCTCGCCACTGTGAAAGGAGGAAATCGCCTCTCGTTTCCTCCTCGCCGTTTTCCGACTTTTTTTTTTTTGCCAGCTGCCTGTTTTTTTTTTTTTTTTTTTTTTTTTTTTCTCTACAAGTTTGGGGTGGAGGAAATGAAAGCTTCAAGGATTTGAAAAGATTATCGAGAAGCCAGCCGGCACACCCGCGACAAGGACCTGAACTAGGGAGCCTACATGTAGGCTCCCTAACCTGAACCAACCGAGTAGCTGTTTTGAGCGAGCTTGGCACTTGCTCTTCCCAACGAGTTGCATTGGCTCTTTTTTAGCATTGGTTTGGAAGACAATTCTTTGCTGTTGTGAGAGCACAAATGCCTTGTTCTGCTCAAAGAAGTAGTCATTGAAGTATCAATTTTAATATAAATATCTGATTTGGCATCTTTTGTTGTTTAGGCGGATTCATGGCGACAACGGGAAGTACGAGCGGCGTTTTCTGTATATCAGGGATGGCGCTCCATAGACCAGTGGTTCTGAATCATCATGGTTCGTAAACCGGCAGAGGTGACAGAGGATCCCATCCGCAGTGGGTCTAGCACTTTTCGGCGTAGAGCGTTTTGCTGTAGGGCATTTCGGTGCGGACTTTGTGGTGCACAGACATTTCAGTGTACGGACTTTTTGCTGCAAAGACTTTTCGGTGTGAGACTTTTCGGTGAGCGGATATTTCGGTGCACGGACATTTTGATGCATGGACATTCGACGCTATGGTTTGCTCGCCAGTATCTCTTTTCCAACGTACGCAGACACGCTTCACATCCTGTTTGCGCGTTGAGTTGATAGAAATAGTCTCTTCTATAAGGTGCTGACTTTATTATTGGTCCTGCGTGTAGGAAACGACCCAAACAGCAAGACGTTTGAAGTTGTTTGTGTATTAAAAACAATTTTGAATATCTTCAAATGCGCCTCCTCCGCGTAATCGCATAGCTCCGATTGTTAATAATAAATTGTGATGACCTCGCACGGCAAAAAAAAAAAAAAAAAAAAAAATACAAAAAACAATGTAATTATTACTTGTAACTCATTAGGGAATAAAGTAGGCGTGTGCGGGTACAAAATAAGTGTAACCAAATCAAATATCGAATTGAATCAAGTAAACAAGTCGAATTTGGTGAATGCTAAATCTATTTTATTTGGTATCAAATGTTTGCTCATTCTCGTACGAAAAAAAAAAAAAACAGTGACCACAGATCATCCACAGAGTATGATCTGTGGTCAACGTCTCCTTCCATGCCGTAATGATGTCGCCGGACGTAAAGAACTGCCTTACAATCGTGCTTATACAGGGCGATATTTATTTTTTCAACGACTACGCATTTTTCCAAAAAAGACGTCAGAGTTACGCAATCGCGCGCGTTTGTGTTTTATTTGTAGTCATCAAAAAACACCAAATCATTCATTTTTAAAGGGATGTAGTGGACGTGAAGTGGCTCACGGCGTCCTAAAAAGCCTAATTTGGACGCGAATCGTGTTACCGCAATGTTTTCGGCCACCGCACTCCTCGCCCCTTCTACAGTGGCGTTGTCACAGCGATGCGCATGATTTGTCGCTTTAGCTTCATGAGGCTGTTCTACGCGGAGATGGAGCCCACATAAAATCAGAACTATATTTTCGCGCCCAAATTAGGAGGACGCCGTGTAATAGTGTACGCGCGTTACATCTTTTTAAGAATGGACGGTTTGGTGGTTTGCGATTATGGCCAACAACTTTCTAAATACAAGATGCCGTTTTCTTTTCTAATTAAAAGGTTAAGTAGCGAATTTTAGGCAATCGGTCGGTTTTAGTTGCGTTCGTTATTGAACCTAATCCTCGCCTGGCCGTATAGCTCACCTAAACAAACCGCAATGGCGCTAATTTTCACTGGACAATTTGGTGGCTTTCGATTACGCCCAACAACTTTATAAATCAACTATCCCGTTTTCTTTTATAATCAAAAAGTTTATTAACAATGGTTAGGTAATCAGTCGGTTTTTGTTGCGTTCTTTCTTGAACCCAATCTTCGCCTGGCCGTTTAGCTCACATCCACAAAACGTTAATTTCCACGTTTTTTTTCTAATATCTAGTAGGTGAAAAAAAAAAAAAAAAAAAAGCGTTGTATATAAAATAGAGGGCAGTTCTTTTCTGATATAAATAAAGCGTGGGGCACGCGTCTTGCATGCATCTCTTTTTTTTTTTTCCGGCCTATGAAAACAAATCCCGGGACATTCGAAATTGAGTTTATGATGGGGCGGGCGCTTTATCACGGGGTATTTTGTCATGTTTCATAAGCTTTATTACTAGTCAGAAGGAAGCCACGCGAGCCGCATCACGTTGCAAACAGCTAATTCGGGTGTTTCTCAAGCAGCTCTAGAACTTTCCAATTGACATTTTGGTTCTTAATACATCTAAAAAAGTTTGGTACTTAGTCCTAAACATTTAATTTATTAGGCATAATTAAAAATACTGCAACTCTCGCAAGACGTCTACCAAAAACATAAAGTTGGCTTAATTCATTGGCGTAAAGTGGCTGCGTCTTTCATTTTTATGCTTGGTCTTTAAAGATTCGTGAAAAGCGTTCGCGACCTTATCTGTCAAGGCGCGTACGCGGACAGCGCGGCCTCCTCGGCAAGTTGCTCCCTCATCGAAGACGACAATGAATAAAAGGTGCGATAAAAATCTTAATGCCTGAAAAAAGCGCAAGTTTAAAATAATTCTAAGGGTGTCAGTTGATTTTATTTCTACTATATTCAAATTTCAACACTCGTCGCGGGCAGCATGAAAGGAAGCACTGCAGTCTTGGCGCAAACCAGTGCCCAGTCAACGGTTCTACACTCAAACACGCATCACCACCCGACCTGTTTTAAAAATAAATAAGTTTCAGTACTTTTGGTAGAAAAGGCGAATTTTCTACTGAGCGTGATATTTTGTGTACCAAAAGTCCTGTAGCCGGGATCGGTAGTTCATAGCTTCAGGAAGACGAAGAACGACGGATGCATTATTTCCCTCGGAAGTACTGTTTTGAATTTGAATTCCACATAAAATTGTATATGCACAAATTGTGGCACGATACCGATTTTGCTTGATTACCTTTCTTTTAAAGACAACATAACCAGGCATAATCTACAGATATTGCAGAATTCATTTTAATTGGAGTACAGCGCGAAAGACAAGTATGGACATAAAGAACACAATAGAGCTCTGCATCTCTACTGCATTTCTTTCCGTACTTGTGGACAGTTAGTCCGCATGACTATATTCAAAAACTGCCAAATCGTTTAAGCCTACCCCTTTTTATAATTTTTTTCGTAGATTAATTGTGGCGAATCCCGGCTGGGTTCGGGTAAAGATCTCGCACGTGTTCAAGGACACATTTCGGCATGATTTCCCGCTTGACGACGACGTTGAGCTGACCGCTGTTCCACTCCTTTTCTAAGTATAGCGGGGAACGCCAGACGCCTAAATTATCCAAGCAGCCCCAAAACTTGCGGTAGTACACCTTCCGAACTCCTGGGTTTTTTTGGAGATGGCCTTCGCCCACCCTGACATAGCCCCAAACAATTATGTAAGGGCTGCAGAGGCTATCTGGGCATTCCGTTTCTTCATCAGCAAACAAATGCGAACAGAAGAGAATGAAAACTTCGTAATACCTGCTGTCTTTTAATAAATGGCATAACATTGCTAGTGGCATAATATTGCTAGTTGCACTATTTCACGCGAAGAAAATTGTGATTTTGCGGTTCTATCTCCGTGTTTCCCGTTCTCTTTGCTGATACGCAAGATATTTGTCGGGTGTCAAGTTTTCAGTTACATTTGTCGACAGAAACTAAATGCGCGTTTGGCCACGAAGAAATTTTTTTCAAAGGCTGAAGATAGATGAAATATACCATAAACCGTTTCAGTTTTTATGGAAGTTTGTTTTTACTCTTCTTAGTAGCTTCAACGAGGCGGCCGTCACTCTAGAAAACACCTGTAGTACGAACCTATATATTATGCCCCAGAAATGGTCAGACTGTGTGTCCCTCTGACTGCAATATCTTTGACTTGTAATTACTCATGATTATTAGTTTGTACAAAAAACAAAAACACAGTAGTGATACAATCACTCTTCAGTGTGCCGTTGTTAGAACGACAAATTTTCAACTCTCTGGGTAGAGCTCAAGGTTCGGATAAAAATACCCATCTTTTTTCCTTCTGCTGTGATGTTCAAGTTCCGTTCACTCCAGATAAATATGCGGTGGTGTAGCGTGTGTGGCCGCATGCGAAAGTATCTGAATGTAAAAGAACTTGTTGTTGGGCTAGTTGGTGTTGACTATCTGAGTGTGTTTTAGAACTGCAGAAAAAGAGCAAAAAAAAAAAAAAAGAAGAAAAGAAGAAAAGCGAACCAGCCCGAAACCTTCCAAGCTCATATCCAGCCTGCCTAACTAATCCCTGGTTTTTGGGATTGAAGCAGAGAACCTTGAAGGGTTACGGAGATTTTGTCGGGGGGCCGGTAAGCCCATTAGCACTCGTGCGAGAAGGCCGTAAAAAACGAGGAGGAAAATGGAGGAGGAAAGGGGAGGAGGAAAAAAGAAAAGAGGGGGAATCTTCTGCCACGCTGAAGAAAATTTTGAGCCCCCGCCTTTAAGTGAAAAATCGCCGTCTTCCTGTGCGTCACTCGTCTATGTTGCACCAACGTTGGACACTTTTTTTCACCCTTAAACAACTAAAAAAAAAGATAACAAGGTTATAGAAGGGGTTGTTACGATCCGGGTTTGTCGCGGCATTGACGACCGTGTCCTACGTCGACCTCATCTTGCTACGACAAAGACTCCCTTTCTTCTCCAAAGTGTTCACCAGCCAACACCAGTGCATGCTTCTATACAACGTACTAAGAATAAAAAGTTATCTTATCCACAATTTTTTTTCTTTTATACGAAGTTAAAACAAGTAACATGAAAATTAATTGATTGCTTTCTGGTAATTTTTGTAGTTACTTTTGTGATGCAGTAATTGATGACTATAATCAGCTACATCTTCAATAAAGTAATTGTAATCGGTTACTTTTTCAGTAACGCATACAAGACTGCCCAGGGGTTATCGGGGGTGCACCAGTTATTTTCTGAAATGGCGGCGAATATTGGATAAAGTCAAGCGGCTTCAGAGTTGACAAAGCTTCTTTTTGTGATACAAATTTAACAAGACAAATTTTGGGGAATGTACTTTGAAGTCGGGAGTGGTACTTTCCTCCGAAAGCACCAGAAAAAACTTCCTTAAAGGGGTCCTGCAACAACTTCTTGCTGTTTTTTTTTAATTTGCACCGAACCTGAGCATACTAAACGTAGTAACAGTGTACTTTTTCTTTTCTCGAAATTCGCTTTATTTTAAAGGTTATAGACATATTAAATATACAAAAACAAGCAAAAAATAACCTCCTTCATGACGCCCTTGGTCCGCTGTCCCCCCTTTTCCCGCGTCCGCGAACTGCGGCAACTGAGGAATGTGGGGGAGGGGGGGGGAAGACGGGGGAAGGAGGTAAGGCCGAGGAGAGAGCTGCCCTGGAACGGGGCAGCTCTCTTTCCTTGGCCGACTAGGACCAACAACGTCACGATTTCATCACATGCCACGCGCGTTCGACATCACGGGGCACCCCTGGAGGAGGAGGTTTCCACGTCGTCCGGTTAAAATACGACGCATTGATATTTAATTACTCTCTCTGTGCCCGCTGGGTTGCCCGAACCAAGAGACGTGGAAACCGCAAAAAAGGTAGGCAGGGCCTCTTTAAGTAGAGGTATATATACTTAAGAATATGCACTTCAAGTAAAGTGCAATTATTCTAAATCCCCTTGAAACAGCACTTTAATGGTGGCAATCAGTTCATCGAATGACGTTCATCAACAGATTGTTTAATCAACACACAATGTTTCATTGACAGAATGCTTCATCGACAAATCGTTACTTCGATAGCTGTAATAAGCTGCATCAGACCTGTCGCCACAAAGCGGCGTGTACGGGTGGGTCAGGTGGGTTAACATTTTTGTAATGAGCTACCACAAACTGTCGCCGCGACGCGGCGTAAACGGGGCAGCCGGATGGGTTAACTAACGCACCCAGTGATACACGCACAGCGAAATGTTCCTACAGCGTGCAATTCGCGTAACGAGTGTCGATGAAATGTTTGTGCCGACGAAACGCGTGCTTATGAAAAAGTCCACGAAACGTAATTCTACGAAACAAGTTTCGACGAAACTATAACTTAAAGTACTTCCTAACCCCGAGATGCGGTGATAGGGAATGATCACATGTGGGACAGAGCTTCATACCTGCAGCTGCTCCTTGGTTAGAAGCAGACAATATCTCGACCAGGGATTTATCTTGGGTTATCTCGAATTTTTAATCGGGGGGGGGGGGGGGGGGGGGGGGGTGTTACGAACTTTTGGGAAGGACTCTGGAAGGCACTGGACTTAGTCCGAGGGTGTGTTAGGGACATGTCCATAAATCACTAATTCTCGGCCATGGGTTCGTTAAAATGTGCCTGGTAGTTGTTAGCCGACAAAAACAATGTGTACCCTTCAGGGTATACAGCTCAACCCTCTCTCGATAGTTAAGTCCAATAATTGTTAGTAACAACCCAGTAGATTTCCGAAAGTCGTAGAGAAGGTAAGACAGTCATTGCAAGAAGTTGACATCGGTGTTCGACGCCTGAACGCTTGACCTTGACTCCACTGCTCTGTCTGTGGGAGGAGCGATGAGAAAAGCAGCTATCCTTTACGTCAGCCCACTAGGACTCCAACAACAGCTCGGTGCTTTGACGCCATTGCACCCTCTGCGGAAAAAGCAGAGGCCGACACACCTCCTGATAATCATCCTTCAGGTTGCAAGCAAAAAAAGGAGCAAATGTGGGTAATAGAAAAAAAAAAAGGTTTGCCAGGAAATAACTTTTCATCTAAATTTCATTTCTTATTAAACAGGTATTTCAATCAATTTGCGTGCAAGTTTCGTTATTTCACACTTGCATACCTCTTCTGCAAATCTT